>NC_067478.1:87763481-88005981 GCF_947179515.1 Apodemus sylvaticus | reverse complement strand
CCCAGACACCAGGAGCTGTCTGCTTCTTTGTGGCATTCAAGTTCTGGCTGGAGGAGCCTGATCAGGCTCCACAGTAGGGATTTAAGCTGCTCTTCACAGGTGGTTTTATTCTCTCATATCTCAATTACTCATAGCCATCCATGAATACATGACACACATTTACCATATTCATAAAGCAAGTGCATTTTAATCTCATGAAACATGCTATGGGGCATATCAACAGTGGGAAGACCTTCTGGTAGAAAACCTGGTTCAAATAAAATAATACATATTCTAATGAACTTTGGAAAAGTAGACTTTTGAGTCAGAACCAGCCCCTCTCCTTTTCTTAGGTTTATAGATGGCTCAGGAAAAGGCATTAAGGGACAGTGGTCAAGATACTTCAAAGAGTACCTACAATTCTGTTTCATTACCTTCTTCTGTTTCTTAAATATTGATGTATGTAGTTCTTTATGAAGAATGTAAGAGGCGAGTGTGGTAAGAGTTTTGGTTTCTTAAAAAACCCAGTTATTTTATGTGAATATGTTTTTGTTTTAATCCCAGGTATGGGATAAAAGACTGCTTCACAGCAGGTGATTATGATTTGCCTCACACACTAGCAGGGATGTGATTTTTGCTAGTTGCAGATAGTTTACATTTGGAGAGGAGGTAAATGTCAGAGCCCCAGAGGGGCAGGACCCTCTGAGAGGGCTGCTGTTCCTCCTCTTTTGCAGTTTGTCAAGTGGTGTGAGCAAAGAGGCAAGAAGTTGGTAATATCCTGATGATGACTGAACTTGCCCCAAAGAACCCAAATGCTAATCAGAAGGAAGCAGCATATAGAGGCCTATAGCCCTCCCCTCATTTACCTTCTTTCTCTCCTTCCTAGTGTTGGGGGGGGGGTCAGAAGGGATTAGAGTGGAATAAGGGTTGGAAGAGGGATGAGAGATATAAGAACCCAATAAAATAGCTAAAAATACACACCAACAGGTGAGGACATCCCTAATCATTGGGACCCCATGAACATATATCTTTAAAGGCTCCTAGCTATTGAGTTGATATTTGTGCTGATTTCAAATAGTTAGAACCTTCATATTGTGAGGCCAAATTGTGAATAATTTGGTCTGGCTTTTCTGGGACCGACTTTAGAATAGACAGAACTTTAGATACACATTAGATATATAGAGTGAAAATGTTCTATCTACAGGAAGAGATTTTTTCCTACATTTGTTCCCCAGGACAAACTTTGTAAGTGAAGCTGGAATTTAAAGAAGCATGATATTCTATGATGTGAGCTTTAAACTCCAAGAAATTGCCCTTGGGATGTATAGGAGGCATAATTTCCTATCAAGAAGACATCTCATTTTCTTCACAGTAGTGTAAATGTGTCTTTTACACTTAACTCACCTGAAAAACAATTTAGTTATTCTTCATGTAAGCTTTTCGAGGGGAAGAGTGTTGTCTATTATTCAATAAAGAGTTTGATGTAGTAGGAGTGTTTGATTTGAATATTAGTAGCTTCAGTTTAAACTGGAAGCTGTAACTTGGGGGCTTTGTCTAGGCCAACAGTTCTCGACCTGTGGGTATCAACACCTTTGGGAGTCAAACAAACCTTTCATAAGGTTTTCACCAGAAAACACACATATTTACATTACGATTCATTACAGTAGCAAAATTACAGTTATTAAAGAGTAACAAAAGTAATTTTATGATTGGGGGATCATCACAACATGAGGAGTTGCAGCATTAGAAAGCTTGAGAAACGTTGGTCTAGACCCAGAAATGAGGAATCTAGACAAAACCTTTACATTTCTTATTATGAACTACTCTCTTTGTTCCGAGATTCGAATGTTCCCTCATCAATAGATAGTGTCTCACTGAACTCAGTGAGCTCGAAGGAAATGAGTTGGACCTGTTTGAAGCTCAAATCTGGGGTCACCACCTACACTTCACACCAAGGAATGCATCTTCAGTAATAATACCGTGACCCCCACATATTTTTTATGAATATGTCCATCAAGCCTTCTGATACAAGAGTGGCCTGCTAATGGCTGCTAAGTGCAGAAGCAGGCTTCTCTTTATCACAGTTCCTTCTGAGCACTGCTCCTTCCGCCAACACGTTTACACTCCAAGTTATCCTACAAAGTATCACAAATCCAATTTTCCTCCTGAGTTCCTTTCATTCGTGTGCTCAGAAAAGCATGTGAGCTCCCCATTAGTTATGGAATAAAATCTACAGCCCTGTATCTGCTACTCAGGGCTGCACACAAGGGCCTCACTATCAAGTTTTCCCCTGAAAATTACGTACAAACTCTCTGTTGTGAGTTCTGTGGTCGCTCTAAAATGGTGGTACTGGATGGAACACCTGGTTGCACGCGTTTGTTTATGCCGGTTTGAGGCACAGATTTCCTTCTCCTTATTTTTTCGGAATATGAATTTTTTTACAGTCAGCTCAAATCTTTATATTTACGTATCTACCTATACTTATTATTGCTGTGAGAAAATACTTGATGAGGTGACTTAAGGAAGAAAGGGTTGACTTGACCTTAACTTGAGGAGTCAGTCCATCATGGTGTGGGAAGGCATGGTGGCTAACTTGCTTTTTCTTGGGGAGGTCAAGAAGCAGAGAAAAATGAATCTGGAGGGGGCTCTGCTTACTTTCTCCTTTTCCATCCAAGATCTCTGTTCATAGGACAGGGCCTCCATCTTCAGGGTAGACCTTCCCTCCTCTGGTTGAAAACATACTTTACCTATCACACCATCCTTGTCCCCAGAGCCCACTGTGGTTAAGTTCTTAAGCACCCCCAACACCAAGTCCTGGCTGTGTTTTGGCTAATTATGCACTTGGCCCTCACCAAAGATGGCCTACAAGTATTCAGATGCATTTCTTGTTCTCCTATCTAAATTACAAGCCCTTGAGAGAAAGAATAGCATTTTAGTGATATGTGACTCCCTACTGCTTACCAGAACAAACCACTAGGAGGGGATTCAATATATGATTGAGCAGCTATTTGTATTTCTGTCTTCACAGGTAAGCTATGAGACTTGGATTAAAATGCATCATTTCTGCTTCTCTCTGGGCCGGTCTCAGTGCCTGGGGTAGGGAGACACTTCTTAAGTGCTTGCTGAAGGAGTACAGTGTTAGTTTGCCAGAAAGAGCCTAGTGTGGACGAAGTCGGTACGTTCAGCTGCATTGTGATCCTCCGAAGCAGGGGAGGGGGCTGCCTCTGAGTGCTTCCTTTCTTTGTTTGCCCTGTTCCCTCTGTGGAACGAAACTTGAGCAAATCAAACAGGACTCACGCTGGAATCCACAAATGACACCGAGCCTGAAATGATGCTGAGGTTGGAAGCCATTTAGCTCACTTGCATTTTATTTGGAGGATAATGTTTTCCTTCTGGGAAGAGAAACGTTAGGGGGAAAAAGATCGCCTCCTGACTGTAATACACAAGTAATAGGAATTTGGCCAGAAATACGATCTTATGAAAACTCTCCAAGCACAGCTTCTCATACCCCTGTCTCTGCCTTTGGATTGACATTACCATGTTTGCCTTTCTCTGGTTTCCAGAGATCAGGCTGGAGAAAGGCGCCAGGGTAACAAGCCAAATAGGCCTATTATGGGATGTCATGCTCACTGGGCATGAGTGCTGTCTCCTAGGACGTTTATAACACTTATTACTCAGCCCAACTTTAATAACACATGGACAAGCCTGGGGCAATCTGTAAAGAATCTGAAAGTTTTTTTTTTTTTTTGTTATAACTGTCTGTATTATAAAATTAGTGAGTCTTGGGATTGGACTAGGTTGGAAAGATGATCTCATCAAAGGGGCCTCAGCTTTCCTGGAGAAGAGCTGTTTTCAATATCCCCAGCATTCTAAGTGGGCATGGCACTGGGGCTGCATTTATAAACATAGGTTGGCAGATGGTATCTGATAAGCTGTAAGACAGAACATGGGCAAAATGCATCCGCCACTCCCCTTTAAGCCATGGAGACGAGGAGGGCAGGGACAATCAGCCATTCAGCCATCCGAAGCACTGTTGCTGAGAATCATGGAGACAAGAATGTAGTGTTATCAACTACTAAGGAAAAAAAAAACCCACGCACATTGATGCTTTTCAAAACTTAATATTCATCAAAGCACCTGGAAAACAAGTTCCAGGTCATAGCCAGGGTGGAACTTGACGCTCTGCATCTCCAAGCTCCCTGTGGTAACTGACACATGGGCCACAACTTGAGTAGCCAAACTGTAGGGTGCCATATTTACTGTAGCCGGAAATAAAGCCATAGTTAACCATCGCCAGCATGGAGAAGCAGACTTTGAGTCAATAATGCTGGACGACTCACTTATCTTATAGACCCTCAGAACTAAAGCATGTCTTAAGTTTCCAAACCTTCCTTTTTGAATGTGTATCTCTACTTGGGTGCTTGTTGGGGTCTAGGAGTCACTCCACAAACCCCACACACATTGATCTCAGCCAGACAGGGTTGGCCTATTGAACACACACACTAAGACTGATTGATCTGGGCTGTAGCTCAGAATTTGGGGGGCCAAGGCTATGACCCCAAACATTTCTCAGGGCTGGCTTCTAAAGGAAAAAAGCACAATGACTGCATGTGCAGGTAAGTGTGGGAAGTGCTGCCCGGTGGTCGGCTCTGACTTGAGTTATTTTGGCTAGCTACACAGAACAGTTCTAACTGACCTTTGTTCTGATTGGTCCTAAGTGGGGCTTACAGTTGTGGAACTTCTTAAGATTAACAAACCTCAGAACTTACAGAACACAACAGGGTAAGTGGTCAGCACGACCCTGTTCTGAGTCAAGTTATTTTTTCTGTGTCAATGACTGGCAGGCATATAACAGCGACAATATGAAATAGCTGGCAGGCATGGAACAAAATGACTACAGCTTTGCTAGTGGGGCAGGCTTCAACAGTGCTCATGGGCCATGACTTGCATGTAGAGGTTAGAGGACAATTTGTATGAGCCTTTTTTTTTTTTTCATTTTACCCTGTGAGTCCTAGAGATCAAACTCAGGTCATCAGACTTGGTAGCAAGTGTTTTTTACCTTCTGAACCATTCTACCCACCCACAAAATTCTGTTTTAAAAATTATATGTACACTCTCAATATAGGAACCAAATAAGACCCTCGATTGAATCTAGAACAGATTGCATGGAGCCAAATCCTTCTCTTCCCGGTCCCTTCTAAGGTCCTGAAGTCATTTTCTTAGAATGTTAGGACTCTGGGTAATGCTATTAGGAAGGCAGCAACTTATTTAGAGCATTAGGAAATAAGAAAAAGAGGCTTCACACCCTGAAGAGTCGAATAAGAGGACGGTGAATTTGAAGATGTTCTGGGCTGCATCATCAGACCCTATTTTAAGAGATAAGATGAGATAATTAAGATGGAAATGGATCCGAAATCTAAACATTCTGATTGATAGTCTACTGTCTCTTCTAACATGTGATTCATTCAAGGCATTGTGATTCACTCAGTCTTGGCTTGGGAGCTGATTGGCATTGATGTGAGCAACCTCTGGTCACCTGGGCTTTGACCCATCTCTGTCACAATAAATATTTGCCACATGCCACACCCCTTGTACCTTGCCTTGACTTGAGGAAAATCACCTACCTCATCCTTTTGGGTCTCAGATTTCTGACATGCACAAGGAAGAGATTTATAATGTTTTGCAAATGCACCACCAGAAGAGTATTCAGCCCATCACGGGAGCTCAGTGAACACTCACGGAAAGCGCTGAATAATCGAAGGTAGAGATGGTACCTTTCTTCTCCACTCTTGTCATCCCCACAGATGCCTCGCATGGAGAATACCATGAACAAGTACTCATTAGGTATTTGTAAAATAAGCAAACGCTGATGATGATGATGACACTAGAGGCAGGTGTTACTAACATGGAAGGAATCATTAAGATCTTCCTTATAACCCAGTGCATTCCTAGGTTCTAAATTATCTGTTGGGTTTTGCTGAGAGCTGAAAAAAAAAAGAGTCCCTTATTTTCTCTTCATCTGGCAACTTGTTTACAACTTAATGACAAACACCAACAAAACACATACAGGCACACAACCATAATCTTTTGAAAGAGACTCAGAATGGAAGAATTTTACATAATGCGCAGACATGGGAAATGCACTTTAGACGGAAGATCAAAGGCAGGAGTGGAAAGTGGAGATGCTAGTCAGGTTATTTTTATTTTTCAAATGAGACAAGGCAAAGGGATTTCCTTAGCTTTCCTTCAAGAAACTGGGGAAGGCATCATTAAAGAAGACTTCTCAGGATTTTGTTGTTTTCAGGTTTTTTAGGTAACATGTTAAAATGTCTACGAGAGTGGTGGCCCAACTACACCGGCCAGCCTCACTTCCGGTCAATGGTCAACGATAGAGGGCAGTCGTACTTCATATGGAGAAATGCACATTGGACGGGCAGAAACTCTCCGTCTCCCTCTTGTGCTTTTTGCCTTGGTGGACAGCAAGAGCTGTGGGGCAGAATGCACAGATGCAACAGTTTGGACTAGACTGCAAAGTTAGGACACTTCAACAAGCATTTGAGTTTGGAGAAACAGCATTAGGATTGCTTTATCTTCATCTCTTATTTGCAAAGCCCAGCGGGACACATCCGCTGGTTCAGTTGGAGAAAAGAGATTTCCTGAGACATGATGTCATTATTGCAAAGGGGAAACACATGCTGAACCCTGCAATACAAAACAATATTTAGGTGCCGATAGCTGGAGCTGTCAGTCACGTGACAGGATATGTGGCCACAGCTAGGCAGTACCCAGGAGTCCTTGGGGCATGGCGTTGGGGGAAGGTAGCAAAAGTCTCCAATGCTTTTCAAATATACAGACTCTGTTACATTTATAAGAACCTGGAAAAAGGGCTTTTCTGGTTTAACCATAACAATCTTCCACCTCATAAAACATGTCACACTCGCTCCCTTTCTACTCAGAAACACAAAGGACTGTGACAGCAATGGAAAGGAAAAGTTCCACAAATCTACATTTTAAAATTCAGCAAAATAAGTGACAATCTTATGTGCAGTGTGATTCTTTCTGAATGCTGAA
The DNA here is from genome assembly GCF_947179515.1 of Apodemus sylvaticus. Classification (NCBI taxonomy): domain Eukaryota; kingdom Metazoa; phylum Chordata; class Mammalia; order Rodentia; family Muridae; genus Apodemus; species Apodemus sylvaticus. The sequence goes on along the minus strand of NC_067478.1, from coordinate 87,998,931 downwards.
AAGTATTATCTAAGTTTCAGAGGCTGGAGAGGTGGCTCAATGGTTAGAACACTGGCTGCTTTTGACAAGAAAGAGAGTTCCTCTCCCAGCACCCACATTGGACACCTTCAAACCGCCTGTACCATAGGTTCTAAGGGATCTGACGCCCCCTACCGGCCTCTGCAGGCACACACACTCCTATACATGTACTGGCCCACAGATGCACATGGACACATAATTAAAAAGATATAATAAATCTTAAAAAAATTACGGATGTTTCAGAGTGATAAGCTTGCTACATCAGTATAAGTGTCTCAAAGACACGTTAGGTTTTCCCCCCCTAAACGGTTAAACATTGGATATATATCTAAGTGTCAAGAGTTGAAAAGTCAAAGTTTGACTAAGAATTAACGGTGGATAGCCCTGTGTTTGAGACTAGAAAAGTTACAAAGGTGAGAAAAACTCCCTTTTGAGAGCCATTATTCTAGTAAATGAGAGGATATGAATTTTCACCACAAACTTGGCTACTTTGCTTGGGAGCTTGTTAAGAATGCAGTTTCACATCACATTCAAGTCTGAGAATATTGGTATGAATAGTGTATTATGGGAACCTAAAAGAAGGAGAAATTACCTTTGAAAGGCTGACAATGGGAGACTTCAAGAGCAATGAGCTGAGAGATGGGCCTTCCTAATGGGCAGTGGGAGTATATGCAAGGACTTGGATGTGACACAAAAGTGGACCAGAAAAAAAAAGGAGGAGGGACATAATGCAAAGGCAGATTGAATTCTGGGGGAAATAGATGAATTTTAAAGGCCTTTAGAAAATATTACCATATCTGGAGATTAGAATTTTGTAGTGATATAAACACATAATCCCTTCATGTTTAAATGGTAATAGCTGAACCATGAGGATAGCTAAATAAGAAATAAAATTTCTTTTTTTAAAGATTAATTAATTAATTAATTTATAATATGTAAGGACACTGTAGCTATCTTCAGACACACCAGAAAAGGGCATCAGATCTCATTACGGATGGTTGTGAGCCACCATGAGATTGCTGGGATTTGAACTCAGGACCTTTGGAAAAGCAGTCAGTGCTCTTACTTGCTGAATCTTCTCACCAGACCAGAAATAAAATTTCTTAAATAAGATTTATTAAATTCTGTGAGATACATGTATAACAGTAATAATAATAGTAATAATAATAATAATAATTGTTGTTGTTATAATAATAAGATAAGGTTTCTCTACCGAGCCCTGGTTGTCCTTTAGATCTTCCTGCCTCTGCCTTCTGAGTGCTGGAATTAAAGGTATTTGACACCACACCCAGCTTAACAGGTTGTACTTTCTATACTCGTCTGTTGGGGGACAGATTAGTGAAGTAAAAGTAGGGTTTATTTCATCTCTGCAAGGTTGCTTTTCATTGTCTTTTTCCTTGATTTAGTTTTGGTGAGATGTCTATGAATTCTGTGTCCTCTCATTTTAGGATGCATACATGGTCCTTTTCCCCATCTGAGAGCTTTGATGTTTCTATTTAAGGCAGGGTTTCATCCAGTCCAGGCTATCCTTGAACTTGTTGTATAGCTGATGACCTTAAACTCATAATCTGCTTTCTTCTCTTCTCCAAGTGCCTAGGCCATAGATAAGGAGTCTATGGTTTGATTTTTACATCTTTGACTTCTTTCTCCATTTGTTTAAAATTTTCTTTTAAGTCAAGGGTTAGTAAACCACGATGAGTCAAATCGAGCCAGCTGCTTGCTCCCGTGCAACTTGGGAATTAAAAGCAGCTTTTAAATTATGAAGAAGGAAGACAGTTAAGATAGACTGGCAGAAAAACATGCCAAGAGACTGTGTAGGTCCAGAAATCTTGGAACTGTTTTTATTCTGGTCTTTATAAAAAAAGTTTGTGTAATCTTTGTGTTAAGTCTCTGATTTTAGTCAGTAGTTTTGAATGTGTATTTCTCAGGAGATTGGTCTAAAAATTCCCGTGTGTGTGTGTGTGTGTGTGTGTGTGTGTCCATGTCCTTACCTGGTTTTGGTATCAGGATAATTGTGCGTTTGTAAAGTGAATTCCATCACTATCACTTTCTTTCTCTTTCTACTTTATTGATGTTGCTTTTTTTTTTTTTAATGATCCGGTATAATTTAGTGGTAAATCTATCTGGGCCTGGGATTTTTTTCTTGGAAGACTTTTTAAAAAAATAATTATTGCACCATTTGATTGCTTGTTATTATTAATCTGAGTTGTTTATGTCCTTTTGGTAATGTTAGAAAGTATTATATATCTCTAGAAATTTAACTATTTCTTCCAGAGTTTTTATGTTTTGTTTTATTTTGTTTCTGTTTTTGTTGTTGTTGTTGTTGTTTGGATTTGATGTTTTCAAGACAGGGTTTCTCTGTATAGCCCTGCCTGCCCTGGAACTCACTCTGTAAACCAGGCTGGCCTTGAACTCAGAAATCTGCCTACCTCTGTCTCCCAAGTGCTGGGATTACAGTCGTGCGCTGCCACCACCGCCCGGCTTCTTCCAGAGTTTTCAAGTGTCTCAACTACAGACTGTCAAAATATATTCCAATGATCCAATGAATTTCACTGATGTCTGTGGTAATGGCCCCCTTTACACTAATTCTGTTAATTTGGGTCCTCTCTCTCTCTCTCTCTCTCTCTCTCTCTCTCTGTCTCTCTCTCTCTCTCTCTCTCTCTCTCTGTCTCTGTCTCTCTCTCTCAGGTACAACTTTGCTGGTCATGTTTATATTGTCAAAGAGTCAGCTCTGTTTCCTTGATTCTTTGGATTCTTTCCACGTCCGTGTCACTGTTCTGCCTCCTTGGTCTTTGATATTTCTTTCTATTTACTGAATCTTTATTTGGCTTGTTCTCATTTTACTAGGACAACAATGAGTTAGATCTATAAGCTATTCACTTAAGGTCTCTGAGATTTTGAAATGCAGTCACTGTTAGCTCTATGAAGTCACTTCTAAGAACTGCTTCCTTTGTATTCCACAGATATAACAGTACATTTTCACTTGATTCTAGGATTTGAAAAGATTTGCCTTTTGATTTCTCTAATAAACCATTAATCAGTATATTGTTCAATTTCTAGGAAGTAGTATGGTTAAACAGTTTATCTTGTTGTTGTTTCAACTTTAATTCTATTTTAATCAGATTGGATCGAGTAAGTTACTTTAATTTTCTTGTATTTGTAAAGATTTACTTGGTTTCTTAAATATGCCCTATTTTAAGAGTAAGTTCCATTGGCTGCAGAGAAGAATCTATATTTTACTGTGTTTGAGTAGAGTGTTTTGTAGACATTTGTTAAGTCTATTTTAATCTATAATGTCATGTATTTATTTCAGTTGTTCTTCTGGGGGGGTCAAATGACCTTTCACAGATGTTGTCACCTAAGACCATAGGAAAACACAGATATTTGTATGACATTTCATAACAGTAGCAAAATTGCAGCTATGAAGTAGCAACGAGAGTGGTTTTATAGTTGGGAGTAGTAGCGGCATGAGGAGCCATATTAAAGGGTTTCAGCATTAGGGAAGCAAAGAATCACTGCTTCATTTGTTTATTATGTATGCCTGTGAGTGTATGTTGCCTTTACATATGTGCATGCTTGTGCATGCATTTGCATATGAAGGTCAGAGGTTCATCACTCTCCACCTTAAGTTTTGATAGATCCAGGAGCTTACTGATTTGGGTAGAGTGGCTGACCAGTGAGCTGTAGAGATCTTTCAGCCTCTGCCTCTCGAGTGCTCAGATTACACATGCATGCTGCTTCTTTCTTTGTGGGGGTCTGAGGATCCAAGCTCGGGCCCTTGTGCTTGTGAGGCAGGGATGTTACCGACTGAGCCATCCTCCTAGCCGGTGTTTGATACCTTCATAATCTTCATTCGATTGTATGCTGTTTTAGTCCAGGGACTCCATTCCTAAGTCTCCATACGTGTGCTCATCTTCTCTGTATGTAAGAGTCTGCCAAGGATCTTCTGCAGTCTTCTCAATGCTTATGCATTCCTCTAGCCTCTGTTCACCACAGTCTCCCTTCTTCCACTGGGGAGATCAGCTTCGACGAATAGAAGGATCTGGATCAGCAAGGATCGTCTGGTAGAGTTTAACCACATCATTCCACGCCCTTCTGGATTTTAGAGGCTCTAAAACTTTAGAGCTGAGAAGTTTACTGGTGTTCTGTGGGGTTCGCCTCTGCATGTCATTCTGTGCTTTCTCCCTTGCAGCGTTTAATAGTTTTTCCTTGTTCAGTATGCTTACTATTTTATCTATAGCACGACATGGCGTGGTTCCTTCATGGCCTTACCTTGCTAGTGTTCTAATGCTTTCTGTATCTGGTCCATTTCTTTCTCTATACTGGCAGATCTTCTACTATCGTTTTATTGAATATATCTTCCACCATTTCAGCCTGAATGCCTCCTTCTCCTATGCCCAGGGTGCATAGACTTCTCTTTTATTTTTTATCAATTAATTGATTTATTCATATTACATCCCAATATCAGCCCCCCTTTCCTCCTAGGACCTTCTCTATGACATCATATATATCTCAAACATTCTGTTCATACACTCTCATTATTTTTATCTCTGTCATCAACTGAATGTCCTAATTCAGGCACCTTGTCTCCAAGCCCTGATATTCTGTCCCCCATTTCTTTTTCAGTGGTGAACATTTTCATTGAGTTTTAAAATCCAAGCTGTTTGTTTCCAAAATTGGATTTTCTGAGTATTTTTTGCCTCTGATTGAATTTCCCTTTCATATCCTGTATTGACTTTCGTGTTTCCTTTAGCTGTTTGTTTCTGCTTTTGGATTTGTTCAGGAGTTGTCGTGCCCTTTGATTTTGTTGGCTCTCTTCATAACCACTCCTTTGAGTTCTTTATTGGAGGTTTTTCTAACCCACAGCCACAGGAGTCCGTGGATTATTCCCCTTTAGTGAAGTCATGCCACTTGAAGTTTCTAGGTTTTTGGGTTTTGTCGTTGGGACTTACGTATCAAGGCTAAGGTCAATGGTTTTCTCTTTTCATTTGTATTTTTCAGTGGATTCTTTTTTTTGTAGTTTTCAAGTGGAACTAGACTGTCATATAGCTGAGGTGTTATTTCTCCTCACTGTACCAGAGATGTAGCTCAGTCGATAGGAGCCTTAGCACACATGCTTAGGGCACTGGGTCAATCTCCAACAGCACTCTGACAGTCAACTCCTCTCTGCAGAAGCCAGCACAGTCAATGACTAGGTCCTGGCTAGCAGTGCTATCACAGCCAAGTTAAAAACAATCACCTCTTTAGCTCTAATAATTTTGGAGAAGTAAAGGAGAAGGAACAGTGCAGCTTGTGTTCAGATATTAATTACTGAGGAGTTGAGCAGAATAAGATTCATGATCATTATAAGAGCAGGAGAGAAAAATTACAAGAGCAAAATAAAGGAAGAGAAGAGGCAGCTTCAGATAAATGGAGAGAAGACAAGAAAGAAATACAACCAACCTCACACAATCCCAGGGTGCAGGAGTTTAAGCAGGAAACCCTCAATTCCAATTCCAGGTTAGTCTCTGTTCCTTAGGAAAGCTAAAACAAACAGACAAATAAACAAGGAGAAAGAGAAGGAGAGAACAAGGTTGGGTCACTGAGTTGAATTTGGTGTCAAGTAAGAGAAACATAAACATGAAGGGAAGAGAACTCAGTGGGGGTGCAGACTCCATCACCAACTCCTCACCTGGGTACAGTAGCTATGCATCGTTCAGAAGGGCTCTTCATCTTTCATGCCTCTGTGTTGTGCAGTGTGTGTGTGTGTGTGTGTGTGTGTGTGCCACTTCTTAGTGATATGCTGAGTCCAATCTTGTTTCCCCATCTATCTATAGGTGTTGGGCAGCCCAGGCTTCAGAAGACAGTCTTGGGACACTTTTTGCCCTGTGACATAGGTCCTCCTCCTGGTCAGGAGGAACCTTGATCTCCTGACTTGCTTCACTGGTGACTCCACAGGTGTTTAAAAATGGCTTCTCTTCATTGTTAACATCTAAATCTAAGAAGAGGGGGTTTTCCCAGCAAGGCCCCTATCTCTGTCTGTGCAGCTGTTACATGTGCTAGTTTCTACCCTCTTTCTCTGTCTTTTAGATACTTTGTTACTAAATGTACATTTTCTGAGGTGCTCTCTTTGCCTCCAGCCATGGCTTTTGTCCTCTGCAGCTACTCTCCTACTGGGAGGGGAGCACCCCCCTCGGTGCCTGAGTCCCCCTCTGTCTGGACTCTGGTCTCCTTTCTTCCTTTGCTATTGGTAGCATAGCTTTTTCCCACGCTCAACCCTCGTAGGATCATTGCTCACCAACTTTCTCTGCTCTGTCCTCCGGAGATGATAACAGGGTGCCTGGGTGCTACTGATCACCTTCCCCAGCTCTTTTATTGATTTCACATCATGAACCCCAATTCCACTTATCTTCCCATTCCTTTGTATCTGCCTCTGCTGTTGCAACACCCCCCACCAAATGAAAATAAAAAAATGAAACTCCCCAAAACTTTAAAAAACAGCAGCAGCAGCAGCAGCAGTAGCAACAACAACAACAACAACAACAACAACAACAACAACAACCCATCTTACTATGGAAGCTGCAGTGTGTCCCATAGTATATCCTTTTATCCAAACATCTTTACTTGCAAATGTTTATTGCAGTGAGTCACTGGTCTGGTTCAAGGCCTCTGGCTTCTGTTACATTATCATTACTGGATTCTCCCCAGGACTCCTCTCGGAGAACCTGAGGTTGCTCTGTGTCATGGAGATCCTGCAGCTTTGGCTGTGCAGCACCGTCCCGTCCCTTTATGCATCCAGCAGGTCATAGATGGGGGAGATGTCGGGGTGGGCCAACTCAAAGCCCTGGATCTGGATCTGGGTGGAGGCTGAGTTGGTCAGCCTGCCAGCTCTCTTGCACCCTTACCCCCAGGGTGAACTCTCCACACTGCCCTGGTTAGTTCACCCAGTGCTGCAGCTAGAAGGGGCAGGGGCAGTGGCAGCTCTGTCACACTCAAGCCCTCAGGCTGACTCACCAGTGCCTTCCCACCAGGACTAGCTCCACAGTGCTATCCAGGCAAGGTGCAGGGCCTTTCTTCTGGGTTCTACAGCCAGGAAGGAGAGCTGACACTGAGGTCCTGAGGGAGGAGGGGGAGGATCTTAATAATAATAGTAATAATAATAAACAATGATACTCATCATCATTATCATCATCATCATAAACTATCTTGTCACCGAAGTGGTCAATGACCACTAGAGTAGTTTCTCTTTGTGTCTGTAGAAGCTCCTTCCATTGTATCTTAGGTTCTGCCCTGCCTGGGGAGGCTTGGGGGTGATTCACCCCTTTCTTATTTTTATGTTCCTTGCCAGAAGACCACTTGGAGTGTTTGTTACTAGAGATAGTCCAGAATCTTCTTTGTGACCCCCTTGAAATTAGAAACTTGTAGTTCCCAGGTGCAAATCTGTTCGGATGACGATTGCTCAGCCCACTCAGAGCAGAGCTGACACCAGCGCTGTTGTGTGTTCAGGTTCCTGGCACTGTTCGTGAAGCCCAGCTGGAGGGTGGGGAAGGGTTATGAAGCATCCCTCATGGACACATGTGGGGTGTCGGCGGGCAGTGATGGTCTGTATAACTCCTCGCCCATGGAAACTCAGCTCTCAAGCCCGTGCCTACTTATTCCTGGATCTCCCACAGCAGGCTTTCTGAGCTGCTGAGGTATTTAATCTTTACAATTATTTTAAATTATGTGTTATGTGTCTGTGCAGAGGCACGCGGGGGGGGGGGAGGGGGGAGGGTTCTGCACATGCTTGCAGAAGCCATTAGATCTTCTGGAACTTGAGTTATAGGTTGTGAGTAGGACCTGCTATGGATGCAGGAACTGCACACAAGTCCTTTGGAAGAGAAGCACATGCTCTGAACCATTCTCCAGCCCTGGGAGGAGAGTTCCAAGTCCTTTAGTGTCACAGCCTAACCTCCCATTGCACAGTTCTCAGTGGGTTAGTTTTGGAGGTGCCCCCTGTGCTAAATGGGGCCTGCTTCATATCAGCTTTGCTTTGTATCTGTTTAGCTATGACTAGCACACATAGAAATGCTCACATCTTAGAAATCAGAAGCATAAGAGGTTTTATTCACACACACACACACACACACACACACACACACACACACACACACACACACACACACTTGTATTGAACGTGCTACAGAAAAAGGAAGACTGTCAGTTGGATTGGCTTGGGGCAAACACCACATATGCTACCATTTAGGATAAGTGGGTTGCTTCCTTGCTGGGAATTAGGTTAGGTTACTCTGTATTGTGCCAATAATCGCTTCCACTGGCATGTCACTAATTGCTATTACTTCCTACTTTACCACTTCGTTCCCATCACAGAGGTGCGTCAATCAGACCAACTCCACCCTTTCCATCTGCCTACAACTCCCAGATGGTCTTAGGAAAGAGATTGTTTCCAGGGAGGAGATGCCTGCCTGTCCTAGACGAGCAGCCAGGCCTTGAGAAGGGCGCCAGAACGAATGCCCAGTCAGCATGTTGAGGACTTAGCAGTGGAAGACATGTGTACCAAAGGGAGATGTGGCACGGGCTAGGACTCCAGCACCAGCGGAGGCTGTTCGAGCCTCAGGAGCTCAGCGTGGACAGCCTCCAGTGCTGGGACTCAGACATTTGTGAAGGGGTCCTGGTTAGCAGTTCCTCAGAGTTCTGTGAGGCCATGAAAAAACCGGGATTCTGGAGCAGAGTCACCTGCTTCTGCCACTGAGACTGAGAGGAGAAAGCACTGAGAGAAACACCAGAGAGTTAGGAAGTGGACAGTCGTCTGCTTGAGCTGTGCGGTTGATCCACTGGAGAGGATGAGACCATTGCATGAACCTTTACCCCAGAGCCACAAATCAGTGTCGGAAGGAAGGGTGTGTCTGAAGTAAAGAATTAAAAGCTTAAAACTCAGCATATCAGGCTTTGTGCAGAGTGTATGTGACCACGTGACCTCTTCCTTATTCCCTTGGTTCGGGATTCTGAGATGCCTTTCCTGTTCACAAGGTCCCCTCTGTGCTAGAATGGTCATTTAGTATCATATACACAGTTGGAATCTTTGGGGGTTCTCTCTCTCTCTCTCTCTCTCTCTCCCTCCACCCTCTGTCTCCTCCCTTCCTCTCTCCTCCCTCTCTCTCCTTCCTTCCCTCCCTCCCTCTTTTCCCGCCTCTCTGTTCTAAACTACCTGGAAATACCTAACCAGTTTTATTAAATCTGAGATATTAAAGGATGGGTTACAGGCAAGGAACATATCTACAAGATCTCAAGAGAAGAACCCGGGACAGCATGCCAGACATAATACAAGACTGCCAAAGAGCCATGGAATATGTAGGTTCCGTCTTTCATGGGAAAATGATATAAACAAGGAGACAAATTTAGCACACTGCTTATATCCTTATTGAACAGTCTTCCATCAGCGGTTTTAAGTCCCCCCATCTGTGTCCCCAGCGCTGTCTGCTCCTCGCTCTTCCATCATCTCTTCTCTCCTTTCTCCTCTTGCCTTCTCTTTCCAGTAACAACAATAGCTATTAGGTTGATCCAGAGAAACAGAGCCAGTAGGAGATACTAAGAAGTATAAGAAAACGTTCTGTACTAGTGTGAGGATTAGCTAGACAAAGTCTGAAGTCAATGGGGCAGACTGGGGATTGAATAAATTTGAGCCAATTATTCGTGCCGCATGTAACTTGCTCCAGGGCCAGTGTTCTCTGAGATATTCTTTCAGGCTTTCATGATTAAACAGTAGAATGGTGTCTTAGTTAGGGTTTCATTGCTGTGAAGAGACATCATGACCAAGGCAACTCTCATAAAGGACAACATTTAATTGTGGCTGGCTTACAGTTTCAGAGGTTCAGTCCATTATCATCATGGTGGGAAGCACAGCATCCTGCAGGCTGGCATGGCGCTGGAAGAGCTGAGAGTTCTACATCTTGATCTGAAGGCAGCAGGCAGAGACTGTCTTCTGCTGGCAGCCAGGAGGAGGAAGTGTAGAGGAGGGTCTCTTTCTACACTGGGCAGAGCTTGAGCACGAAAAGGCCCCCACACCCTCCTACACAGTAACACACTTCCTCTAACAAGGCCACACCTCTTTTTTTTTTAATTTTTTATTCGATATAATTTATTTACATTTCAAATGATTTCCCCTTTTCTAGCCCCCCCCCCACTCCCCGAAAGTCCCGTAAGCCCACTTCTCTTCCCCTGTCCTCCCTCCCACCCCTTCCCAGTTCCCCGTTCTGGTTTTGCCGAATACTGTTTCACTGAGTCTTTCCAGAACCAGGGGCCACTCCTCCTTTCTTCTTGTATCTCATTTGATGTGTGGATTATGTTTTGGGTATTTCAGTTTTCTAGGTTAATAACCACTTATTAGTGAGTGCATACCATGATTCACCTTTTGAGTCTGGGTTACCTCACTTAGTATGATGTTCTCTAGCTCCATCCATTTGCCTAAGAATTTCATGAATTCATTGTTTCTAATGGCTGAATAGTACTCCATTGTGTAGATATACCACATTTTTTGCATCCACTCTTCTGTCGAGGGATACTTGGGTTCTTTCCAGCATCTGGCAATTATAAATAGGGCTGCTATGAACATAGTAGAGCATGTATCCTTATTACATGCTGGGGAATCCTCTGGGTATATGCCCAGGAGTGGTATAGCAGGATCTTCTGGAAGTGAGGTGCCCATTTTTCGGAGGAACTGCCAGACTGCTTTCCAGAGTGGTTGTACCAATTTGCAACCCCACCAGCAGTGGAGGAGTGTTCCTCTTTCTCCACACCCTCTCCAACACCTGCTGTCTCCTGAATTTTTAATCTTAGCCATTCTGACTGGTGTAAGATGAAATCTCAGGGTTGTTTTGATTTGCATTTCCCTAATGACTAATGAAGTTGAGCATTTTTTTAAGATGCTTCTCCGCCATCCGAAGTTCTTCAGGTGAGAATTCTTTGTTTAACTCTATACCCCATTTTTTAATAGGGTTGTTCGGTTTTCTGGAGTCTAACTTCTTGAGTTCTTTATATATATTGGATATTAGCCCTCTATCTGATGTAGGATTGGTGAAGATCTTTTCCCAATTTGTTGGTTGCCGATCTGTCCTCTTGATGGTGTCCTTTGCCTTACAGAAACTCTGTAACCTTATGAGGTCCCATTTGTCAATTCTTGCTCTTAGAGCATACGCTATTGATGTTCTGTTCAGAAACTTTCTCCCTGTACCGATGTCCTCAAGGGTCTTCCCCAGTTTCTTTTCTATTAGCTTCAGAGTGTCTGGCTTTATGTGGAGGTCCTTGATCCATTTGGATTTGAGCTTAGTACAAGGAGACAAGGATGAATCAATTCGCATTCTTCTGCATGCTGACCTCCAGTTGAACCAGCACCATTTGTTGAAAAGGCTATCTTTTTTCCATTGGATGTTTTCAGCCTCTTTGTCGAGGATCAAGTGGCCATAGGTGTGTGGGTTCATTTCTGGATCTTCAATCCTGTTCCATTGATCCTCCTGCCTGTCACTGTACCAATACCATGCAGTTTTTAACACTATTGCTCTGTAGTATTGCTTGAGGTCAGGGATACTGATTCCCCCAGAATTTCTTTTGTTGCTGAGAATAGTTTTAGCTATCCTGGGTTTTTTGTTGTTCCAGATGAATTTGATAATTGCTCTTTCTAACTCTGTGAAGAATTGAGTTGGGATTTTGATGGGTATTGCATTGAATCTGTATATTGCTTTTGGCAAAATGGCCATTTTAACTATATTGATTCTACCGATCCATGAGCATGGGAGTTTTTCCCATTTTTTGAGGTCTTCTTCCATCTCCTTCTTCAGAGTCTTGAAGTTCTTGTCATACAGATCTTTCACATGTTTGGTAAGAGTCACCCCAAGATATTTTATACTGTTTGTGGCTATTGTGAAGGGGGTCATTTCCCTAATTTCTTTCTCAGCCTGCTTATCCTTTGAGTATAGGAAGGCCACTGATTTGCTTGAGTTGATTTTATAACCTGCCACTTTGCTGAAGTTGTTTATCAGCTGTAGGAGCTCTCTAGTGGAGTTTTTTGGGTCACTTAGGTAGACTATCATGTCGTCTGCAAATAATGATAGTTTGACTTCCTCCTTTCCAATTTGTATCCCTTTGACCTCCTTATGTTGTTGAATTGCCCGAGCTAGTACCTCATGTACAATATTGAAAAGATAAGGAGAAAGGGGGCAGCCTTGTCTGGTCCCTGATTTCAGTGGGATTGCTTCAAGTTTCTCTCCATTTAGTTTGATGCTGGCTACCGGTTTGCTGTATATTGCTTTTACTATGTTTAGGTATGGGCCTTGAATTCCTGTTCTCTCCAAGACTTTAAGCATGAAAGGATGCTGAATTTTGTCAAATGCTTTTTCAGCATCCAATGAAATGACCATGTGGTTTTTTTCCTTGAGTTTGTTTATGTAGTGGATTGTATTGATGGATTTCCGTATATTGAACCAACCCTGCATTCCCGGGATAAAGCCTACTTGATCATGGTGGATGATCGTTTTGATGTGTTCTTGGATTCGGTTGGCAAGAATTTTATTGAGTATTTTTGCATCGATGTTCATAAGGGAAATTGGTCTGAAGTTCTCTTTCTTTGTTGGATCTTTGTGTGGCTTTGGTATCATCGTAATTGTGGCTTCGTAGAAGGAATTGGGTAGTGTTCCTTCTGTTTCTATTTTGTGGAATAGTTTGAAGAGTATTGGTGTTAACTCTTCTTTGAAGGTCTGGTAGAATTCTGCACTGAAACCATCTGGTCCTGTGCTTTTTTTGGTTGGAAGACTTTCTATGACTCCTTCTATTTCTTTAGGCATTATGGGACTGTTTAGATGGTCTAGTTGGTCCTGATTTAATTTTGGTATTTGGTATCTGTCAAGGAAATTGTCCATTTCCTCCAGATTCTCCAGTTGTGTTGAGTACAGGCTCTTGTAGTAGGATCTGATGATTTTTTGTATTTCCTCAGTTTCCGTAAGGCTACACCTCTTAATAGTGCCACTTCCCACGGGCCTAGCCTATTCAAGTGCACACAGATGGCCTTTTGGTTCCTGTGTCTCCTCTGTGTCCTATGAGACAGAGCCCAGAGCAATTATTATTTTCTGCATAGCAATTCTTACAATACCTCATTTCTTCCCACACACCCTTCTACCTCTCCAGAGTAAGCCCACATGTCTGATTCCTGAACATTTTTTTTAAGGTTCTATGAGGAGGTCCCTGGCATTTCCCCCATAACTGCCCACAGTTACATCGAACGGGTTACCTGGAAAGGAAACTGGGGATGTATGGGAAGGTGGCAAAAAGAGATGGAGACCAAGACAACACCTGCTATTCAAGGTCTCAAAGTTTAATGAAGAACTGCAGGGGGAAAAGGCTAGAAACTTCTCAGCAGAACTGGTTCAGTTGCTCTGCAGGTGGCTAGTGTTTCTCAGGAAACTTCAGGTCCTTGAGGAACAATAGGCTTCACCTTGGTCTGAGTACTCCACCCTAGGTGGAGGGGATTATGGCTAACACAGGAGTTCCCACTCAAAGGCTGGATGAGGAACTTCACATTGGTACATGTCAAGTTCCTGCCAGGTGGCTTGGCACCTCAACAAGCCTCTCTACATCCCCCTTACTCTTCCTTTATAATACTGTGTGTCACAAAATGCTATTTTTATGAAGGGAGTCTTCTGTTGTAGTCAATTATGGTGCTCTAAGTCAACTTGGCTATGACATGAGTTCCTCTGCCATACCTGCCCCAATGTTCTGGATTTCATAATGACACACGTGCAACTTTAATATGTTTTAATCAGCTCAATGGCTGGGACACTCCCAAACTTCCATGTTGCTAATGTCTCCCCTCGATACTCCTGAGTTATTACTTTCTAAAATCTATATTCCATCCTTGCTACTCTAGACCCAATTGGAAGGGCTCCTGGGGCCATTCTTCCGAGGCTCTTACATGACAGGTACTCTGTCTTCTGCAACTCTCAAGCCTGCATCTTATTCCTTTCCTGGCATGGTAATTTTCCTTCTTCTCCGGTCCCCTTGCCTGAGAATCCTGAAGTACTGCCTCTGTCTCCCTGTCTAGCCACTGGCCACCAGAAACCTTATTTACCAATTAGAACCAACTGGGGGCAGGCAGGGACCTTCAGTGTCTTACATGCAGCATTCTCGTGCAATTTTGGGAACCCAATTAACATAATACATACCTTAAACCGAAATCTGCAACACTCTTCAGACAAAACTATTCTATAGCTATGACTAGTATTAACCCAAAGGGATGTCTGTCACAGTTACAGACTGAAGCAACAGATTGCTGAGTACTATGTTTAATAATGCTGTATGTTTTAGGGAATCACATCTCTGTATTTGGGGATAACAGTGCATGAACACAGAAATTAAGATGGACAAGGACATACACTATCCTTTGTGTATGGCTATCATTATTGCTTTGTTGTCCATGTTGAGCTGTGGATCTCACTTAAATTGGTTATAACAAGACTAAGAAATATAGCCTGGTGTGAAAAAAAGACCTCATGTCAAGGTTGAGAAGCAGCGACCTGACTTTGCTCCATATGAAGTTATTCAGACGTGTATGTTTAAGAAGCTGTGCATCCAAACTTGGTCAAAACTTCAATGCCTAATTGTGCCTCCCACATTACTTGTGGAAGCACTAGGAGGTTAGCTGAGAAATATGTTTCAGATGATCTGTAGTAGTGAATAGATAGACGTTGCATATGTATACACTATGCATAATCTATGTGTATTACACAGAAGTACACATGCATAGCAGCATATATATTTGATATATGGACATATATATCTGTAAAGATAGTGTATGGTTAGTTTGGAAGCAAGTGAGTTTGTATTAATAATGCCTTTGTCTATGTTTTGTACATTTCCTTTGCTCTTACTAAACAAAAGTCATAGGTCAAAAGTTAACAGCCAGGGAACACTTCTCTGGTGTGGACCAGCAGGAAGAGGTCTTAGAATTGTCCTCTGGCTGGGACACTGGCTTCATGAAGCTCTGGTGAGGAGGATGTGGGTGAATGTCATCTGTCCATCACTAAATGAGATTCCAGGTTCCTGGAATTTCCCTTCCTCAAAGCCTCAAACACCAATATAGTCATAGTTCTCTAACTTGCAAATGTGATCTGTAATTTTTAAGGAGAAAACTGAAGTAAACCAGGCATGGAGCCACTGGTCTCTACCTGAAAACCAGGTCAACAAGGACTTAGAACTATGATTGCTCAAAGTTACAGAGACTAAGGCTGAAAAGCCAATGGCCTATTCCATCCTCATTCCAAGTTTATCTGTGCTTGTCTGCTTTGGTTTGGCCACTGCTTCTGATAGTGTGTGAAGTGTGGAGGCTTGAATGGTCTATCTGTGGGAAGTCAACTGCCCAGGGTTCATGTGATGGGAGGGACTGTGTCAGTACGCGGGAGTCAGCTTTCATTTTATTTATTTATATATTTATTTATTTGAGACAGAACTTCAGTATGTATGTAGTCTTGGCAGGCCCAGAACTCTCTATGTAGACCAGATGGACAGAGAATTCACAGAGATCTGCTTCGAGAGCACTGGGATTGACAGCATGTGCCCAGACAACACAAGTTGCCTTGTGAAGGAGTAGGCTGGCTCCTCCCAGCTCTAGATTCTCCCCACACTTCAGGCTCAGGCCTCACTCTGGTCCTTCTCACTATTACAGAGGCTTGATGGTCCAGGGTTGGGAAGACCCTCTCAGAGGCAAAGGAGAGACGAGGTAGGGGAAGAACTCTTCAAGGGAGGACTGGGAGGGGGCAGCATTTGTGATGTAAGTAAATAAAATAATTAGTTAATAACAAAAAAGAAAAACCGAATCAGATTGCTTAGATAGATTTAGTGATGCACTGGGGTTGACTCATAAAGCCCCTGCCCCTCCCCCCAAGAGCCACGATGTCTGTAAAGTTTTAGGAATTTTGCCCATCGGTTATTAAATATGACCATCCTTAAAACTTAGATCGTGTATACTCACAATGTCACAAATTCTGGGCCACAAAGTAGCATTCGAGGACCACAGGGAGGCTGGCATGCAGGGAGTTATATTGTGGCCAAGCAGCTCAGACCTGCAGCTCTAGTACTGTCTGCAGTAAGCTGTAGGCAAGATATTTCCCATATTACTGTATTATTGTGCGCACAGGCTTAACAGCCTGCAGGGCTAAGCACAAATATGGCTCAGGGTAGATGATTGTTTATACACCAGAAGGGATGTGTAGAGATGGGTGCTTGGAGCTGGAGTGCTCTCACTGTAGATATGAGGACAAGAGTTTGGCAGAAATCTATGAATGAACTCATGCTAAGAACCAGCTTCTACACAAACATTATGATGGAGAGTATTATTTATATTGTATGAAACAATAGACTTACATAGTATTGGCAGTGTTATATTATTATTTGTAAATAGTTCACTATACTATAGCCCAAATGTATCAATGCATCAGTAATATTTTGATAGACACTACCAAATTTTCTATCATCTAAATCATCATCTATCTATCATATATCTATCTATCTATCTATCTATCTATCTATCTATCTATCTATCTATCTATCTATCTCCACTTACTCATCTAAATATAACTATTAAAAAATATATTAAGCATTTATCAGGACACTACCTTTCATTACAGACTTTCTTACAAGGTTACCTGGGGTTAGGTTTCAGAATGAAGAAAAGAAAGCAGACAGAACATCTCAGTCCTACATTATGAATCTTACAGATTTCAGAGGAAAAGGGGAATTCAGACATGATTCAGGGACTCAGTGCAAGACAATGTAAGCCCATTAGCATGTGGGAAGGCAATCTGAGGTGTACATATTTCCTACCTTTAATTTCCCACCACAGATGTGAATCCCTGAGAATTAACACAGGCACTATCCCAGAATCCCAAGTTGCCCATAGCAGCAGCTATGGGGAGGATCAAGGGATTAGAAAAGAAAGCAACATCCCCTTGGCTTTCCCTTTCTTTTTCCTGCAAAGTATCTAATTTACTTGTTAGAGCCAACCACACATTGTTCGTCTACACTGTCTATTTTTTTAGTCTTAATTGATACTAATTAAAATCAAAATAAAATTACGGCTCTAACACTTGGCTGGGGATTTGATCTGCTGCCAGCGTGCCTGAAACCAATGCAAGTTACTATATAAACACTCCCGTTTTAAAACTCCAGGTATTTTAAAAGCTATTGCCCCCCACCTCTCTCTCTCTCTCTCTCTCTCTCTCTCTCTCTCTCTCTCTCACACACACACACACACACACACACACACACACACACACACACACACACACAGGTGGCATGCTTATTCTCTAACTCCAAGTTTCTATTCTGGAACTTAAACAAAAATAAAGGTAATTTTTTTTATTGAGGTGTAAGTGCTTTCATGCATTCATGATCAAAAGGTAAACTTGGTGAATATGAATGAACATGGATAGAGATCTAGGATCTAGAAACCAGCTGTCTGTTGTGTGGTGCTAATGAGGCCAGGCTCCTGGGTTCTGCATTTTCACAAGCTGATTACCTGGAGAGAAACTCTGATCCACAATTATGGGTGGAGGTTCTTGCAGCTATGACAATAACTCATTTGGGGATAGGAAAGATTGTCTGAATGACTCACAGTGAACTGGCCCTTGTCATTCCAGGAAGATAACTGAAAGGTCTTTTTTGGAGGCCCCTTCTTAACTATCTCTTTTGGTGTGCTATACTGGAGATAGTTACCAATTGGATAGAGCTATAGCCTAAATCTTACCTAAAGGAGATAGGTAGAAGTGTCAAGAGGTTATGAGCTAACAAAGAGGAGATATTAGGAGTTAGATGTTGGGGTTCAACCACAGCGTAAGAGTTAATACTCCCCACGGCATGTTAGATAAAATGCGAAATCCCTTGCATTCTCTTACATAATCTTCATAACAGTCGATGAGGTCAGAGATGCTAAGAGTGTCGTTTGTTGTCATCTCTAGTCTATTACAGAGATTTCCACACTTGGCTGAAATCCACCTACCTGACGTTTCCAATAATATATCTTAAAAGTGTCCCAGTTTATGATTTTCTTTATGTTATTACTATATAAACTTAGTGTCCCAGTTTATGATTTTCTTTATGTTATTACTATATAAACTTGTCGAAATGGCCATAACATTGTAACATGGCATTTTGAAGTAACCTGAATCTCTATTCCTGAGCTATGCTGACTCCTTTCCTCTTCTGGAATAAGCTATCTCTCATTCACTTATGTCACCTGGGCGACATAGGATCTAACGATAAATGGTAGGATAGCATTTCCCTGTGCTCTTCTAAAGCTATTACTATTACTATGGCTGAGAATTTCATGCATGAGTATATTGATGCCATTTCTACCCTATACAACTCCAATACATGCATGTGTATGTGTATATGCAAACACAGCCAGCTGCATACATTTTGTGTGGCGGATATGCATATGTGTTTAGTGCTCATCACTTGAGATTTGATAACCTGTCAGGGGGTTCATTGTTGGAAAACACTGACTCTTTTCCTCTTACCAGCCATCAATCACTTGTAGCTCTTTATCTATGGGTAGAACCTTGTGAGATTTTCCCTGTTCACACTGACATGTCAACTGGTATTATCATCATGCAGGTCTTGCTTAATCGACTATCATTAATATTTCAACTTCCCTGTCATATATAGAAGACACTCTTTGGTAGCAGATATCTGGATCCTCTGGCTTTTACAACCTTTTGCTCCCTCTTCCATGACGCTCCATGAGCTTTTGGTGTAGAAACTGTACTGTATATGTTAACAACTGGAAATGGGACTCCTGCAGTTGGGCATTCTCTGAATATTGAGGGACTATGGGCTGTGGATAATCTCCATCTGCTACCAAAAAGAGCTTCTTTGATGGGGGACTGAGGGGGTAAGAGCTACACTCATCTCTGGCTATAAGGACAGGTATTTAGAATGCACTGGGGGGATTACACTGATTGGGAATTATACTGATTTCAGAAGGCAGAGGCAGTAGGTTCTCCGCTGGGGTCCATGACCTCACCAGCCTCATGTAGTTGGCTACATTTACAGTACCAGACATAAATTCCCACCTATTAAGAGGTACTTACATCTTGTTAGGTGGTTGCTTATTACTACCAAGATTTAAGTGCTACTAATGTATACTTGGGTATGACTCCTAAACAATAAAGACTATTGCTCTTGGTTGCCTCCGAGAACTTGCAGAGGACACCCACACTTAAGGACTTAAAGGGCTGGAACTGATCTGGAAGCTTCTGCCTTGAGGACTGGTTTTCATAGCATCCGAAAGGGCTGAGTGAGCGTCCAAGGGAGGAAAGCGATTAATATTCCTACTCAGCTCTAAAGCCCAGGAGCAGCAATGACCAGTCCAGCAAGACAGACCCACGTGCTGCTTTAAAGTCCTTTCCTGGCTGTTGCTGCTGTTGTTTCTGTCTCTGAAAAGGTAAGACAACTGAAAACAAAAGTATCATAAAAAATAAGTTAGGTAATTCAAATGGCAAAGAGGTAAATTCATATTTGACTTTGGGTCTGCGTAATTTAAAAAAAAAATCCAGCTTTTCCACCAGTATTCGATGAGATCTCTAACTCCATAGAGCTTAAGGGAATATTATGCATCTTTTCTAAGGCTTGGTTGCTTCTCTTTCATGATGGTCATAATGATGATCTTCCCACTTAAGAGTCAGGAGATTCTCTAAATGGAGTGTAATGCCTCATATAAATATAAAATATTATAATTCTAATGATGATATAAATTGTAGGAAGGATATTATAAATGCTGTGGGTACATGTAAATACTGGTTCCTGGCCAATGTATCTCATGTAGTCATTTGTTTATAAGTTGAAAAAAAATTTAAAACAGATTTATGTTGAGCCACTTAGATGCTGTATATAAAGAGCTGGCTTTGGAGTTAATTGCTTTGGATATTTGTTGTCATTTCTATTGTTCTTGCTTTGTTTGAGGCCCGGTCTCTCTGAAACCCAGTGAGCTTCAAACTTACCAACATTTTTTCTTCAACATCCAAAGCACAAGAATTACAGGTGTGTACGTACCATCATGCCTTGCTTCTCTCTGAAATTCTGAGCATCAGATCTTAACCCCACCAATCAGTAGCTGCGGGAATTTTGATAATTACCCAAACTCATGGAGCCTGTTCATCGAGAGCTATTTCTGGAATGGAGGCAAAGTTCAATTAAGATATAACAGATATTCAATAAATGCATAAGCTTCTTGGCCCAAGGTTGACGTTTGCTTGGGTAGGGTATTGTGAAGTCCATGAAATAAATGAGACACAAATACCAACATAATTTTAGAGTCAAAAGAGACTTCAAACTAATCCTTCCCTAAATTTTCATTTTTACAGAATGAACAGAGGAGGTTAAAGGGACAGATTCAAGAACACACAGCCATCTAATCATAGAACGAAAATAGGACTCCTAGCTCACAACTCCCGGTTTAGATGTGGTGCCTTGTTAGCCAACTTCCCATTACTGTGACAAAATGCTCAAGATAATCCATTTGAAAGGAGGAAAGGGTTATTTTGGCTCACAGTTTGGAGATTCCTGCCCATGGTCAGATGGCTCTGTGGATTCTAGGCTGGGCAAGGCAGCACCATCCTGCAGAACACACAAGAGAGAAAGTCTCTCTACTTCAAGGCAAGCGAAGAGAAAGAGAATTATGGACCAGAAACCCCTCTAGGGTGCATCCCTAGTATATCCAAACTATCTCTAGGGGTACATTCCCAGTAGTTTTCCTACAAGCTACTGCTAGGTCCCACCTCTTAAGGTTTCCACCACCAGTCTGTAGGAGGACCTAGTTTTCATTGTGGGCATCTCAGATCCAGACTATACATGTCTCTGAATGAGGACAAAATACAACTGCATATTCCATCTCCAAAGAACAGGCACAAGGACTCTCTAGGGAGGTGGTTTGGAGATAGAGTAGTTGTTGTGGGAAATATTAAAAATCATCTGGCACATTCCAGCCCGAGTGCCAGCAATCGACAGGTCACAGGGCTCCCACCGGGTGATCTCACTCACTGGTCTCTCTGCCCTGTGAGGTCACAGGGCCTCCACTGGGGCATCTCTGCTAGCCATCTCTCCAGCGTCCCCCCCACCCCCAGTTCATCTTGCTACCATGCAACACCCATGCACCCCTCAGCACCTAATTACCCAGTAGAATCAAGACTCTTAAAGCTTAATTAACCAATCAGATTCATGTATCAATAATATCACAATTTACAAGATGTCAATACAATAATTTTAGAGCCAATTGATAATGATAAAAGCCTTACCCCAACGTTTCTAACCTTGTGAAAACTTAGCTGCTTGTGGCTGGTAATTGTCACGCGGGTTCATGTCTGCAACCTTGGTTCTTCTCCCCTCTGGGAAGCTCACTCTACAACTCTTAGCTCCGCCCCCTTTCCCCCTGTCCAATCACAGACCTGTAATTGTGTACAGTACTAATGTAATTGGACAGGAAAAATCCTGCAGCAAGTAGTGACCCAAACTTTCCTGAACTTACACAGTTGACTCCATAGCCATTTCTAGATAGAACGATATGTACAAACGATTTACCTTGTGAAATATGCCCATATTTATTTCTCAAGTACTCAAAATCTCAATACGACTCTTGTCCCTAAAGAACTTCCTTCATACTTGAGGAAAAATATGAGCACTTGGAAAAGTTGAAGATTCCAGAATCATTTGCTAGGCAAAGAATATGGAGAACAGTGAAGGCGTCTCAAAGATGCCTTCACACAGGTATCTCAGGGAGATAGGAGAATATCTCCAGGGGATAGGAAATGCTTTAGTTGTTAAAAATCTGTCTTCTGTTTGTGTGTATATGTGTACATGATGGATGGCAGCAGGCATACACATGACAACGGAGTGTGTAGAGTCAGAGGAGCAGCCTCCTACCTTGTTTGAGGGAAGAGTCTTTTGCTTCTGGTTATGTATGCGAGGATAGCTTGTTCACAAGCTTCTGGGTGGGTGCTCTTCTATCTCCACCTTCATGTTAGCCTGTAACTTCAGGGACTATGGATTCACTACAGAGCCTTTCTTTTCATGGGTCTTGGGGATTTGAACTCAGATCTCCATGTTTCCATGGAGAGTGAGTGGTTTACCCACTTTGTCATTGCCCTGCTCCTGTATGTGAACTTTTCAGAAGTAACAAAAAGAAAGGGCATTCCAGACAGGAAACAAGATATTAACAGAGATCATAGAAAAAGAGTTTGTAGGGCACGTTGAATTAATAAATACAAGAGAGTGGTGGGGACATGGTAAGGACCACTATTTTGTGTCACTTGGAAATTAGGTTGGAGAAGTCGATTAGAGCATCACAGAAGGCCTTGGAGGTTGTATGGGATTTGTGTTTTGTCCGATAGAGAGTGGTGACCTTCGGAAACAACAGCGGCAGGGGATCACCAAGGACACAGAAGGTAGATTTATCTGGTGATGCTGTCAGAGACAGGCTGCGGCCCGGACACTTCGGATTTGATTCCAATAAGCTGATAGGATGTGAGCCATAAGCAAAGCCCTCGGTGGGTGTGAGGAGGTGGGGGAAGAATCCTTGGTGACCTACAGACCAGGAACGCTCACAGAGGATTCGTCAAGTGGGTGACTAGATGTGACAAATCGTGGTGCTTCGACAGAAATGGGACAAGGTGAAGGGCTGTGGTGGGAGGCTTTGGAATAGCAACCTTACTTCTCAACATGATGTTTAATGTGCTGGCAAAGCGGGGAAGTCCAGGAGGGCGACGGATACAGAGATGCCAACTACAGACCGTTCTGTGCCAGCTTGAAATGTGAAATTCAGAGATTCTGAATAATTTAGACCCTTAACACTCTAAATTGTAAAATCCAGCCTGTCACTGAATCTTTCAGATTTGATTTCTCTCTCTTAATGAATGGAGCAAAGAACCTCCCAACCTCTTCTTCCATAGGGTTTCCTGAGCTCCGAGGGAAGGGATTTGAAGACATCACATTTAGAGCTGTGTATTCCAAATCCTGCCTCTCCCTCTTCCTCTATTCTCTCTCTCTTTCCCTCCCCATCCCTCCCTCCCTCCTTCCCTCCCTCCTTCCCTTGCTTCCCCCTCTCCTCTCCTCTGCCCCTGCCTAATGTCTGGCTGTGGGTCTCTGTATTTAATCCCATCTGCTGCAGAGGAAAGCTTCTTTGAAGATGGCCGACTAAGACATTAGTTTTGGTTCCAGACATTGTATTTTCTGCTTTAGAAGTTCACGTTAGTTCTTCTTAACGTTCTGTCTCTATTCATCACACAACTGTAGCCTGGCAATTTCCTGCATGTGGAGTGTGTGTACAGTATTTACAGTGTCTATTTTAATGTCTCTGTCTGCTTGTTCTACCCTGTGTACCACTTGGGCAGATTTGTGTTGATTTTCTAGGCTATAGCAGTTTTTCTTGCTTCTTTGAATGCCTGTTCGTTTACAGAAAATTGTTTTAATTTTGATAAAATACATGCAAGCATCAAGCTTATCATTTAAATAATTTGAAGCCCACAGTTGAATAGTGTGAAGGTTATTCACATGGACATGCAATTTCCTGAACTCATTTCTTCCTTCAAAACTGAAAATTTATAGTTAGCAAAATCCAGTTCACTCTCTGCCTTTCCGTGGCCAGCAATCACGATTTTACCTTGCATTTCTACCACTCTGACTAGATACTTGATACTTTGAAACATTGTTTTTTTTTTATTTTAAAAATTAATCAATTCATTAATTAGCTTACATCCCAAATACTGCTCCCCCTCCCAGGTCCCCCTCCCCAAATCCCTCCCCTCCCCCTTCTCCTCTCAGAAGTTGGGACCCCCTGGGTATTCCCCTCACCATGGCACATCAAGTCTCTGCCACATTAGGGACATCATCCTCTCTCACTGAGGTCAGACAGGGTAGCCATGAAGACTGAGCTGCCTGTCTGCCACATATGTATTTGTGTGAGAAAGGGGCTTGTTCCAACCTGTGTATGTGGGAACGTTTTCTTACATACAATTTAATTCATTTGCCTCTCTCTCTCTCTCTCTCTCTCTCTCTCTCTCTCTCTCTTCTCTCTCTCCTCTCTCTCTTCTCTCTCCTCTCTCTCTTCTCTCTTTCTCTCTCTCCTCTCTCTCTCTCCTATCTCTCTCCTCTCTCTCCTCTCTCTCTCTCTCTCTCTCTCTCTCTCTCTCTCTCTCTCTCTCTCTCCATCTCTCCCCCTCCTCTCTCTCTCTGAGATTGAATCTCACTATCTTTTCCAGCCTGAGATCTTTCTACCTCTGTCTCTCTGGGTGCTGGGATTGAAGGTGTGACCTACCACGCACAACCTATGGGTGAGTTTCTTAATAAGCAGTAGTTACTGGAAAGGCAAGCTGTGACCAGATTGGATCATTTAAACATATCAGAGTGAATGTTACCCTGCAGGGCTGTGGTGTGTGGATGGAGAGCAGGGAAAATATGCCCAAGTGTTTGAGCAAGAAGCAGCTTGGCCCTGTTGGAACATCTGAAGGAGAGGCGGCAGGAGGCACAGGAAATCTGTGCTTTTCACGGGTGAATGGACTTTGTGGGATACTGTTATACTCTCCAAAAGGAGATTTTTATTGAAGCAGTCAGGCAGACAGTTTTCTCTTCTCCAGCCGGTCCCCTGCTTCAGGCAATTTTCTTCCATTTGCTGTCTGACAACTCATGTTCCAATCTTCCTTCAGAAGTTGGCTCAAGGTTCATCGTCACCAGGAGACCTATTTGGTGTCTGGTCCATAAGTGAATTTTAATCTGGGTCAATGATGTGTTAAAGAAAAATGATTTCTCATGCTGGACGAGAGGAGTGACTGCTGAGAGGCCGAAGTGGGAGAGACAGCGTGGAGAAGCTGGACCAGTGGAGGTCAGATCAGCCGCCATCCAAAGGAAATTACAGAGCGGGCCGGATGATGAAGAAGCCATTTCTTCCTTGTTAGATTTTCCTTGGGTATTTTTCCTGGGATGATGCCCAGATCTAGGAGGAGGTTGATAGGCAGCCTTGGATGGGTAAGCTGTGAGTGGACATCTGTGTTCTTGTATCTGTGACCTTGGGAGGAGGAGGAGGAGGAGAGGGAGGAGGAGGAGGAAGGGGAGAAGGAGGAGGAAAAGAGGGAGAAAGAGAAGGAGGAGGAAGTGGAGGAGGAGAAGAAAGAAGGAAGAGAAAGAGAAGGAGGAGGAGGAGGAAGGGGAGAAGGAGGAAGGGGAGGAGGAGGAAGTGGAGGAGGCAAAGAGAAGGAAGAGGAAGAGGAGGAGGAGGAGGAGGAGGAGGAGGAGGAGGAGGAGGAAGAGGAAGAGAAGGCCAGTGGTTTTAGGAGGATGTGAAAGAAGTAAATGCAGATTATGCCCTCTGTACAAGTATACAGAAAATGGAAAGTTTGCTTTAAATTAGTTCATAAATTATCCATGTGCTTGCTTGGCCATTCTAGTCATTTAAATGAGATGTAATTGATATAAATAAAATTCACTCTTTTAAAACATATGTAATTCAACAAGTTCTTCAAACACACACTCATACAAACATGCACACACACACACACACTGAGCCATGTAATTATGGTCATGTTGAAGATATGATACATTCCTGTCTGTCCTAAGCGTGTCTTTATTCTCTTTTTCTACAAAGCTCCTACATCTATTTCTCCCACTAGGAATTTTTTGCTAATGTGTTTTTCAAGAATATTAAATTAAATCTGGCCCCCTTCAATAGCTTTTAAAAATATATTTAAAATTTTTGTTTGCCCCCATGTACACCATGCACATGCCTAGTGAGTGCAGAGACCAGAAGAAGATAATGGATCCTCTGGGATTGGAGTTCCAAATATGGATGCTGGGAATTGAACCTAAGTCCTCTGCAAGAACAGTAAGTGCTCTTAACTGCAGAGCCCTTCAATAGTGTTCTGAGATTTGCCCATACTGTTTCATGCCCTAGAAATTGGTTTTATTAGTTTGCTCAGGCATAGCTGTGAGCTAAGTGCACATGACTGCTCATTGTCATGTGATGAATGTGCAAGTTCTTTCCAACTTCGGCTAATTAAGAACAAAGCTGTTATAACCATTTACATATGAGTCTTTGCAGGGAAATGTATCTTGCTGTCCTCTAGGCTGAGATAACATGCCTAAAAGTAGGATGGTTGCTGTGTTTAACTTGAAGAATCTGCTACTTGGCTTTCCAATATGGCAGTGCTGTTTTGTATTTCCATCTGCAAAGCATAAGAATGATAGTTGCTCTCAATCCTTTCCACTACTTGGTATTGTCAGTCTTTCTAATTTCAACCTTTAGCATGTTATGGTAAGACACTATCACTTTAATGTACATTCCTCTAATATCTATCTATCTATCTATCTATCTATCTATCTATCTATCTATCTATCCATACCTCTTGTAGTGTGCTTATGTGATAAATATATTTCCTT
Source organism: Apodemus sylvaticus (assembly GCF_947179515.1). Classification (NCBI taxonomy): domain Eukaryota; kingdom Metazoa; phylum Chordata; class Mammalia; order Rodentia; family Muridae; genus Apodemus; species Apodemus sylvaticus. The sequence continues at coordinate 87,972,471 of NC_067478.1, read as the reverse complement.
TAATGAAAAGTCTGTTAGAATATTTTGCTCTTTTATTAATGGGTTGTTTTTATTACTGTCTCTTAAGACTTCTTTATATGTTCTATAGATGAGTTCTTCAGTAAAGATAAATTTTAGAAGTATTGTAATATTTCCAATATATAACATGTCTATTTTTAAAATTTGTTGGTTTAATCTCTCTCCCTCCCTCCCTCCCTCCCTCTCTTCCTCCCTCCCTCCTTCCCTCCCTCTTTTTCCCCGTGTGTGTGTGTGTGTGTGTGTGTGTGTGTGTATGTGCGTCTGTGTGTGTGCACACACAGTGCACATGTGGAAGCCGGAGGACACTCATTGGAGTTTCTTTTGCTTGTCTACCAAGCTTGGCGTCTAATACCATTGCTCACTCAATCATCTCACTGACTCTTAGCACTGATGTTTGAAAAGCATGAGTTTTAATCAATTATTTGGATAAATTCCAAGTGAAGCTGTTATCATGCATAGCTCATGCTATTGTTATTATTGTTTTTAGGGTCTTATACAAATCTGCCTTGTTAAGGCACACAAAGATTTTATCTGATTTTGGCTTTAGATTTATCTATGGCCCATTTCAAGGTGCATTTTGTGTATAGTCCGGGGGTTGAAGCAGTTTCACACAGAGATGTTAATTGTTCTTCTGTCTCCCCACGACTCTCCAAACACCTTGGTTCTTCCAGTGAGAATCTGTTGGCCACACTCCTATGTCTGTTCCTGTTTGATAATAAGGCAACTCCTTAAGCCAGTATCAAACTGACTGATTAGCTCTTCAATTCTGAAATAAAATGTATGTAATTCTTTCAAGTTATCTTAATCTTTCAAAATTATTAAGTTTATCTTAGATCTTTCTCTGTGTAAATTCTAGGTTCTGTTTGTCAATACTGAACACTTGCTGAGACTTGGGGGGGGGGGTTGTACTAAATTGATCAACCACTCAGAGAGAAGTGCTATCTTGACAATGTGAGCCTCTTAATAATCCTGGAGCTCAGGGAACCTTTTCAAGGACTTCAGTCTGGCCTAGGCTCTCTTAACAATACTTTGTAGTTTACTGTATCAATTTTGTACATACTTTATTTGACTCTTTTATAAATACTTAATACTTTCAATGCTATTTTAAGTGGGATTAAAAATTTAGCTTTCAAATTTTTTGTTGCTGCTATTTAGAAACAGTAAGAACTTTTTGTACATGGATCTTGTGCATTAATTTTCTAGGAACACTCCAATAAAGGAACACACAAAAATATAACCCTTTGTAGTCTTGAAAGCCTGAAGTGACAAGATTTATCCCTTGTGGGAGGCTCCAGTGAGATTGTCCTCGTTCTCTCTGTCCTAGCTATGGTGGTTGGCTGCAGCCTTTGGCCTTTCTTGGTTTTCACATTGTATCATTCCAATCTCTGTCTCTGTAGTCTTGTGGCATTCCCCCTCTCTGTGAGTGTCTGTGTGCAAATTTCCCTCTTAGAAGGACACCAGTCACTGAATTAAGGGTGCATCTTAGTCTAGTATGGTCATCTCTTAGTGATTGTATTTGCAAAGACTCTCTTTCCATATAAGTTTACACTCAACAAGTGGTAGAGCTTACACTTTCATCGTATATTTTGAGAGACAAAATTCTACCCACAGCATTTTGAGCCCCGCTGGCTATCTAACTTTACTTACTGTTTCTGGTTTTCATTCATGTAGGCTATTTGGGATGTTCTATACCAAATCTGTACATCTGTATATTTTTGGCCAAACACCAGAGTCAAGTCTAAATAAAAATCCCTCTGTATTAACCATCAGCAAGGCATTATAGACTTCGTTTTGCCTTTGGTTTGTTTCTGTGCATTGCAGTATTGAGGAATGACTCTTAAGTCCCTTTTGTAAGTTCATTCAAGCTTCTCTGCATACAAGGCACTGTCCAAATGTCACCTGCTTTCCCAGATTCTTAGCAGGAGGGAGCTGCAAGGAGTGAGGCTGATGCTTCAGAGGCAAAATCAGGGATACACCAAATCACCTATCCTCAAGGTAAATAGCGCCTTGCTGTAGTATGAACAAAGGACACATCTAGACTCACAGACTGTCAGGCACCCGCTTTCCAGCCCAAGGACTGAGAGCAGAGAAAGAAAGGGAGAGGACAAAGCAGAGGGACAGAGAGACAAGAGAGAAGCAGTCCTGCCTGACTCAGCAACACCTGTTCAGGGCAAGTTTCCAACCCCCTGGGATGTAGCAGCATCCATCCCTCTGAATCCTATGTGACACCACATCAGTCATTCTGCAAAGACCTTCACCATGCCCGGCTCCTGCCTCCCCCTACTCCACCCCACTGCCTTAAACCTCTAAATTTGTTGGCTTTCGTTAGGACTTGAGAATGTTGTTTGATCTGCTGTTTTATCACCCAAAAATTGTTCTCATCTCTTTTCCTTCCAGGAAAGAAACAGTCAAACTTTCCTTCAAATTTTTGTTGTTGCTGTTGCTTCTGACTAACGAAATTCTTTTTCTCTAGTGATCTAAAGGCTCCTCACTAATTCTTAAAACCCTCTTTCTCGCTTTTAAACATTTCTTTGGTGTTTTTCATGCCTACTCCATTTATACAGTTTTAAAGCTCACTATTTCATTATATTGTCTTATTGTTACTACATGTTTGTGTTCTTCTAATATTACAATTTTTATAAGTATCTCCACTCTTTAAAAATTACAAAGATAAGACAATTTCTGATATTTTCTACCCTATTCATCAGTCAACGTAAAGTTTAAATGTCATTTCTACTAAAAATTTATTTGGTTAATGTATTTCTTCAAAAGAATGTAGACATTTCCTTGGATACTAATCTTTGTTTGAATGTATTTATGTGTACCCCGTATGTGTCTGGTGCTTATGAGAGCCAGAAGAAGGCCTGAAGATCCCCTGGAGTTGAAATAACAGATACAGAGGGTTGGGAGCCATCATGTGGGTGCTGAGAACTGAACTCAGGTCCTTTGCAAGAGCTCTTAAGTTCTCTTAACTGCTGAGCCATTACCCAGTCCTGTAGATACTGGGTCTTATTAATGACTTCCTGTTAAATATCCCCAGAGCCATGTTAGTATTGTGATTATCAAACACAGAGAACTTCATCAGCCAGTGTGTGTGGACTGAATTAGTGAATGAATGAATACATAAACATGAATGAATACATGGTCTACTTTGCCACCTGTGCAGCTGGAGAGAGTCCATGATCATCAGAGACTTCTTAAACATCTGTTCAAGCTCCTGTTGTCTTCTCCCCACTTGACTGTGTTCTGAGTGATCCCAGACACTATAGCTTGAGTTGCTACCTGCGTTATTTCGCTGACTCCCAGGTCTACCATTTTGGATTCATTCTGTTTCCTAGGCCACACCATATCTCTGTCTGCTTCACATGTTTCAGGGATGGGTGCTTTGTAGGCATCTTAGACTCTATTTAGTTTGACAAATCTTTATTCATCACTTTTCTCTTCTAAAAAGAGAATTTCATTCCAATTTCTTTGTTTCCTTTTCTGTCTGCTTTTTGCTCCCTAGGTAGTGAAGGATGATACCATTTAGTCTATTCTGCAAATGCAGAGGTATCTCAAACATTTGGCATACTGCCTGCTACCTAGTAGGCACTTAGTGTTTATTGAATAAACAAATTCCATTGACCAAAATGGCCAAATCAATTGAAAGTGATAGATTTGATGGCTATATTAAAAAATGGTCTTAGACTGACAGTCAATAGCTAAGACGGAAGAATGGTATGGGAATTTTCCATTTGAAGTCTTTGGGACATAAAACAAGCACCACTCATGAAATCTTAATTTAAAATCCATACTTAAATGCTAATTATTTGTGATTTCCATAAACTTTTCTGAGGCTTCTTTCTTGTAGATGCATGGGGCTTTGTAATGACGCCCATTCCTGAACAGTATATAAGGGCTAATGTCAATTTTTCTGAGAGAAGCCCTCTAGGAAAGGAGATATTTGGTGTAGTATCATATTGGGAACAGGGCCGAGAACTAATCTTTCAGTTTTCTATCTCAAATGAATGGAGAAAAAAAACCCATTGAACTGGTACCATGAGAACCAGATTGAGGTGATTTTAAGTCTTGACGCCTTCATTTCTTAGGTCTTTGACTGGGAATACATTAACATACATTCCTTGAATCTTAGATTCTTCATATAACACCATGACACTTTGACGGCACACATTCATTTGCAATAAACAGGCATGGAGTGAGGCTGGGTTTCCAGAAGCAAGCCTTGTCAATAACTTCCAACTGCTTCTTTCTCTTGTTAGACATGTAGCCTTGTCCAAGTTACTGATCTTGCCCAGCAGTTTCCTCATTGGTAAAGGACATAATGGTACCTATTCCCCGGGTACGTTTAAGTGTAGTGTGTAACACGTGGGGATCAGTTCATAAATTTTGAAGCTCTTTCCTTTTATTCTTCCCCCCACCCCCCAGGTTCTGGAAAATGCTTGTTCTTATTTCAAGTCTTGTGGAACTTCGAGTCAACCTTTAGGCTCTTCCTATACTCTAAGTGATCTGGGGAGGTAAGTTCATGAGGGTGTATTATTGTTTAACTCTTGTGGAAAATAAGTGCCCTTAATAGCAGTGTGCCGGGAGAGTACTTTCTCAAGTCTGTGGTAGTGATGAGTCCCTTGCCTCTTCTTCAGATTTGCCGCAGGGCCTTCCCGCAAACAGCTTCTGATTGGTAGGAAACCAGCAGTGAACGTAGAGAGATCTTTCCAGTTAACTGTGAGTGCATGTAGCTTGCTGACTATGGATGGTAAGTCCCGGTCAATCTTCAAACTCTTGTGTGTAACACTCATTGTCCAGCCAGCTGCTGGCTTTAGTTAAGGCAAAGAACCTGGTCCTAAATCCACAGCTGGCTGTTTATTATTTCTGCATTTCTACACAGTAACAACTCTCCTATATACAGACGTAATCTCTTCACTTCAAACATCTAGAAAGCTGAGGTTTCTGGGCTTAACAGCTACAACAAAAACAAAAATGATTTCATTTCTTAGAAGCGTGAGGCTCCAACAATAGGTGAGGTGGAGAGACTTTGGAGAAATTGCTTTTCCTGCGATGGGAGTTTAAACATGGAGGGGGATGGCTGACAGGCATGTGGAGGCAGGCTGCTAGAAGATGCTTCCCATGGAGATGTTCCAGAATGGGCTGAGTCCAGGCAGAAAGGTCAGGTTATCTCTTTGTTTTTACTCTGACAGACCCTGCCACTCACCAGCCTACCTTTAACTGCTGGTTACCAAAAGGCTCTTCCAGGTACCACCTTTGGGTACGGCATGAATAGGGAATGGTAGATGGAACTTGGCTAATGTCTTGGTCACAAATTTGAGAAACCTAAGAAGAGGAAGCCTCACTTGAGGAATTGTCTCCACCAGATTGACTGGTGGTGTGTCTGTGGGAATATATATTGATTGATTGATTGCTAATTGATAGAGGGTGGTGAGGGGGGCTGGCTCTCTGTGGGCCATGCTACCCTTCAGCAGGTGGTCAAGGGTATAAGAAAGGGAACTGAAGCTGGGCAGTGGTGGTGCACACCTTTAATCCCAGCACTTGGGAGGCAGAGACAGGCAAATTTCTGGTCTACAGACTGAGTTCCAGGACAGCCAGGACTACACAAAGAAACCCCGTCTTGGAAAAAAGAAAGAAAGAAAGACAGACAGACAGACAGAAAGAAAGAAAGAAAGAAAGAAAGAAAGAAAGAAAGAAAGAAAGAAAGAAAGAAAGAAAGAAAGAAAGAAAGAAAGAAAGATAGAAAGAAAGGGAACTGAAGGCGAACTTGGAAGCAAGGCAGACTAAGCAGCATTCATTATAGGTTCTGCTTTAACTCGTTATGAATTTCTGCCTCTGGTTCCCTCACGATGGTTGTACAGTCTGTGAAGAAGCAAACCACCTTTCTCCCCAAGTTGCATTTGGTCAGTCTTTTATCACAGCAAGAGAAAGCAAACCAGGACAGCCAATAAGACAGGGAAGATCAGAGGCCATTCGTGGGGCGGCAGCTGGGCAATTTCCATGAAAGGTGTTTGGTATTTGGGAGCAAATAATTTATTACTCAAACTTCTAGCTCCTTGGACACATTGCTGTGGGCATGTGTCTTATTTAAATCAAAAACAAAACAAAAGAAAACAAAAAATGGAAGAGGAGGAGGAAGAAGAAGAGTTCTTGTTTCTTAAAAAAAAAACAACTGTGAAGCCAATCTAGGCATTCAAAGACTGCAGTGGGAATGGAAAGGAGGGAAAAATGTACTTGGTGGGAATTAAGAGACTGCTAATTGTCTTTATTGAAATGACAGTCAATTAACAACTCAAAGAACATAGAAGGTATTTTCTTTTGTTGAAGAAGAAGAGGACGAGGAGGAGGAAGAAAAGACCGTGGCTTTCTTATAGAATAATATAGAAAAATAATACTTGCAAGTTTTGTTTTCCTCATCTCAAAACAAAGCAATCTGTGCGTGCTGTGGAGACGCTTAAACACGATGTCTGCTTTCCCCTCGTGGTTCTAAAATCCTGAGAGCACCAGGCAGTCAGTCCTTCCCTACTCCAAGTCCCAGTCTGCCCTCTCCCCGCAATGCCCCGCCCCCACTTCCTTTCCACAACTAGCACTTTTGCAACCTCTTTCTCTGACGAATGGCCAGAAAAGAGATCCGGGATGAGAACAATTAGAAACTTTAATTACCCTTCAGACAGCACACAATTATAAACCGTATTCTTATTTTTATAAGGAATTAGCTGCAGATTGGGTAGCTAGCTGCCCCTGTCGTGCCTTGAAATATTTCTTCTCTTACTGGCAGAACTGAGCAAGCTCGCGCTCTCTCTCTCTCTCTCTCTCTCTCTCTCTCTCTCTCTCTCTCTCTCTCTCCTCCCTCCCTTCTTTGCACCCTCCATATATATATATATATGCACATATATACACGTGGACTTGCCAATTCCAGCACCTTCAAACGCATTATCCTTTCGTCTCCAAGATGACCTGAAATGACCTTTTGCTAGTCCGGAGACGTGACTCAACTGATAATAAAAGCGGAGGGCGATGGCTAAGGAGGGAGAAGAGGGGGGTGCGGGCGCGGGTAGGTGGAGGCGGATGGCTGTCTGGTCCTGGTTGCTGAGCTGCAAGACAGCCAGGGAGGGACATGGAGGAGCAGGAAGGGACCAGATCCCTCAAAGACAAATACTGCCGCATTTTGGGCTGTGGCATTTCCGGTTATTTTCTACGTATCACCTATTCCACGAAAGGAGAAGAAAGATTTTTACCCTCCTAAGGCACACCAGTCTCTTTGTTTAACCCGGGCCCAGGCTGCTCAGCCGTGACCACTGGGAGGGCAGGAGGGGTGGGGGTGGGGCCGACGTCTGGGCGTCCCGCTGCAGCGAGGCCCCAGCCCTCCCCCAGGACGTGGGGTCGTAGCCCCTCAGCTTTCTTCTGCTAGACTTTGCAGCTGCGAGCACCTTCGCAGAGTAATACGGCCATCTAAGGTGCCTGGGTGCGATTCCCTTTCACACCAGCAGCCTTGGAGGGGCGTGGGCTTTTTCCAGAATCTTGATTTCTTTGTTGTTTAGGAGAGTCTCAATTTTTCACAAATTCCGGAACTCCAAGTAGGTGTCTCAGACAGATTTTAACAACCGGAACCCCCCCCCACCCACTCCGACTTAAGTAGGGAAGGAGACAAAAAAGAACTATTTATCTGGGAACTGGCTGGACCTCCCCTAGCCCGAGGGGTTTCTCTTTTGTAAAGTGCTGCTTTCCCTGCGACTCCATCTTATGAAGGACATCGCGAGCCACACTGTATCAATTTGGGGTGTGTACACATCGACAAATCATCTCCACACTGAGGGAGACGAAGGTGAGGGTTTCTGCAGGTGGTTTGCCAGGTGCTTTCAGCCGACTTGAGTAGGCTAGTCGTCCCTGGAGTAAAAATTGGATTTTAGTCACCTGACCCGAGCTTAGAGAACTGCTTGTGTGCTCACACCCGGCGTGGAGTTATCTGCTCCTTCCAGAATCATGGAGGCACCTGCTTGAAAGCCTGCAGGGCTGATAACTCAAGTTCCATGGCCATCACTGGAGAGAGATGCTCTTAGCTGGGAGACAGGTACTCTGGGAAGTGCTGCGAACATTCTTCCCAATGCAAGAGGCTTCATACCTTCTAGCTTTCTCCATCATTCATTCATTCATTCATTCATTCATTCATTCATTCATTCATTCATTCATTCATCTACTCAATCAGTCATCCATTTATCACTTTCTGTTTCTGTGCTAGTCACCAGCAGTGAAAAAGTGCAACCAAAAATACATTCAGGTCTGCCCTAAAGGAGTTTGGAATGAAGATGTGAAACGCAAACTGATTCATACAGACAAACAGAGGGAATGATGCTGTGGTTTTGCGGAAGAATCACAGCCACCCATGTGACTTCCATTAACTATCCCTTCCCCTCCCCTCACTGCCCCAGGATTTCTCTGTAGTCCTGTCTGTCCTGGAACTATGTAGTAGGCCAGTTAGTCTGGAATTCAGAGATCTTCCTACCTCTGCCTCCAGAGTGCTGGGATTAAAGGTGTGTGCTGCCACCACCCATAGTCAGTAATTTGTAATGCTCACTTCTCTGTTTTATCCACCAACTAATATGCCTTACCTGTCTCAAAAAAAGCCTTCTGAAGAGATGGGTGTCAGGGAGCTGGCTGTGAGAGGTGCATTGTGGAACATTATGGAAGTTGGTGCTAATTATCATAACTTTAGTTGTCTTTGAACTGATAGATTAAAGTAGGCAGTTGACTTTTTTTTAATGTCTGGGATGGATCAAAGGTGGCATTATGAGGTTGATGTGTTTTTTTCTTCCTTCCTTTCTCTATTTTGTTTTTGTTTATTAATTTTGTGAGTGCGCGCGCGCGTGCGCGTGTGCGCGTGCGCTCGCGCTTGCTTGCTTGCTTGCTTGCGTGCTTGCTTGCTTGCACTTGAGTGTGCATTTCACAGTTTGTGTGTGGAGATCAAAGGTTAACTTAGAGGAATAGGTTCTCTCCTCCCATTATATGGACTCCAGGGATTGCATTTAGTCAAGCCCCTTTGCCCACTGAGCCATCTGGCCAGACTCCTTATGTGTCATGTCTGTCTATCTGTCTGCCTGTCTTTCTCTCTCCTTTTAAAAATTGATTATTTCATTTATTTATACTTCAAATGTTATCTCCCTTCCCAGTTTTCTCTCTGCAAACTCCCCATCCCCCTTCCCCCTGTTTCTATGAGGGTACTCCTCCACCACCCACCCACTCCCACCCCACTGCCTTAGCCCTAGCATTCCCCTATGCTGGGGCACTGAGCCTTTACAGGACCAAGGACGTCCCCTCGCATCAATGCCAGATAAGGCCATCCTCTGCTACAAATGCAGCTGGAGCCATGGAGCCATGGATCCTTCTGTGAGCACCCTTTGGTTGGTGGCTTAGTCCCTGGGAGCTCTGGGGGCTCTGGTTGGTTGATATTGTGGTTTTTCCTATGGGGTTACAAACTCCTTCAGCTCCTTCAGTCCTTCCCTTAACTCCTCCACTGGGGTCCCCATGCTCAGTCCAATGGTTGGTTGCAAGCATCTGCATTTGTATTGGTAAGGCTCTGGCAGAGTCTCTCAGGCAGCTCTACCAGGCTCCTGTCAGCAAGCACTTCTTGGCATCAGCAATAGTGTCTGGGTTTGGTGGCTGCATATGGGATGGTCTTTCTTTCCTTCTCTCTTCTCCTTTTCCTTCTCCTTCTCCTCCTCCTCCTCCTCCTCCTCCTCCTCCTCCTCTTCCTCCTTCTCCTCCTCCTTCTCTTCATCCTCCTTCTCCTTCTCCTCTTCTGCCTCTTCATCCTCCTCCTCCTCCTCCCCTCCTTCTCTACATCCTCCTCCTTCTCCTCTTCTGCCTCTTCCTCTTCCTCTTTCTCCCAAACTCTTCCTCTCCTCCTTCTCCCCACTCCTCCTTCTTTTTCTGCTTCTTCGACAGGGTTTCTCTGTGTAATATCCTGGCTGTCCTGAAATTCACTTTTTACTCCAGGCTGGCCTTGAACTCTCAGAGATTTGCCTGCTTCTGCCTCCTTGAGTGCTGGGATTAAAGGTGTGTGCCACCATATCCTGTGATATGTGTTTTCTTACTCTTTGTGTTCCTTTCAGTTTGTCATCATTTGTGTTGCATTTTAAATTAATTCATTTCTTAATTGAGAGGAATAGTTAGTTTCATGTAGCCCAGGCTGGCCTCTATCTTACCGTGTAGCCTAATCTGGCTTTGAAATTCTGATCTTTCTTCTTCTGCCTCTGCCTCTGCTTCCCAAATGTTGGTCACACTAGGTCCCTTTCTGTTTTTTAAATAGACATTAGTCCTGCCTACTTCTCGTCTCCATTTTTCTAGCCTCCCTCAAACAAAACAAACACTGCAGAAATGGCTGCCTGCATCATGATTTATACCAGCATTTTTTCTTATAAGGAGCCATAGAAAAATATGTTAGGCTCTGCAGGCCATTGGCCGGTGTTGCAATTGCCTGATTCTGTGTGCCAGAGTGACTTTAGACACTATATAAATGAGCAAGGGTGACTGTACCTGAGGAAAACTCTGTGGACCCTGAGGTTAGTTGGTCTCATCTAATGCTTACAGCTCATAAACTACCCTTGCTCTTTTAACTCTTTCAATCACGTACAGATTTAAAGTCATCTGTGCTTCCATTGTGAAATCAGGCCATTTCACAGGTATAAACCTGGTTTTATACTCTCCTCTGAGTTTCAATACCCTGGCTCTCTCGGAGTTATTTGCACTTTATTGTCTTTCTCCAACTCTCAGAAGAATGTATGAGAAAACACTTAATGAGAAATAGAGTACCCCATGCTGGGGGCTTCCCCTTGATTCTCTTTGGGAAGGTGCCCGCCATAGCCTGAGACACTTACTTACAGGAAACCCTCCAAGCATCTGGGAAGGGCCCATCAAAAGCACATTTACTGCGATGGTGGACTTGGCTTTAATCACATTTGGACTCAAGATTCTTAGTCGTGTTCTGACTTGGGCAAGGCACTTAAAGCTTCCAGTTTCATTTTGTTTTACCGAAAATATTGTCTACTTGGAAGAGTTACGATGGAGGCTCCATGTGACAGTGTGTTTTAAAAGATGATAATTATGACATACTAGGTCTTTCATAAGTGTTTGAAGAGTATTCATGGTTATTTGGTTCATGCTTTGTCAAGGTAGCAGGGACTAGACTTGACTCTTGAAACTTATCGATGGGAACAGCGGAAATGGGGCATAGCTTCGTCAGCTAGTTCTTTTAGCCACTGAGCCACCTCCCCAGCCCTCACTTTTTTTAAAGAAAACTTTTGGTCATTTTTATTAAAAACTGCTCTGAGTCTCTTCTGAATAGTATCTTAAGAAATCTAATATGAAGCCACTTATTCAAATTACTACATTTTAAATCAATTGTAGTCTGACTGGAAAGTGTTCAGTGAAATTTTGCAGGAAGTAGAGAAACTTTTGGGTTTCATGTTTCTTCTTCCAGAATATTTTTTTCAGATTATTGATTTGCATGCCTGTGTGTCTGTGTAAGTGTGTGTGTGCATGTATGTGTTCATATGTGTGAGTGAAATGGCCTAAAGAGGTGCTTGGCTGTCCTCCTCTAAGAGTTTCTTTTGAGGCAGGATCTCTGGCTGAATCTGAGGTTTGCATCTTCTTGTCCAAGCTGGAAGCTATCAAACTCCAGTAAGTCTCCTGTCTCTGTTGGCAACAGAATTTGAATTACAGTTGTGTGCATGCATGTATATATGTGCATGTGTGTGCATGTCTGTGTACACATGTGTGCATGTGTGTGTGTACACATGTGTGTCTGTGTGTGTGCATGTGCTCAGACATGCACAATGTCAAGTTTGTTAAGTATCTGCTGAGATTTAAACTCTAGTCCTTATGACTGGTCAACAAATACTCCTAACTGCTGGATAATTTCTTCAGCCCCTTTCCACACTTTAGGACTTGTATGCTAAAATGCTGTTGTATGTAGTGGAAGCCTAGAATTGTGTGTGGCTGTATTTGTGAACCCTGAGACTAACCTGGATAAATATGAGTTCATGAAAGAATTTCTCTTCATGGATACAATCATCCCCTGTATTCTCCTTTTATTAACATTATTGTCAGAGACTCTCTCATGTCTCTGGAAGCCCACTTTTCTCCATGGATGAATGTGAATGTCAACTGAGAAACTATAAAACAACAACAACAGCAACAACAGTCACAAACACCTTCCCTTCAAAATAGACAAACAAATACAAAAAAAAAAAAACCGGAAGTAAAAGAAAGCCATGAAAACGCTCATAGGGAGTATGTCTCTCCTGCCAGCCAAAGGGACTGTAATGTAGCTCTTCTCAGCCCCAAGCCTCAAGGTCATGGGTGCTGCCAGCATCTCTGTGTATCATTTAGGCGATGGCATGGAAGCTGTGTATAGCTTATTATAGGTTGTCAGAAAAAGCTCTTTGGTGATTGTCTTAGGGTTTCCATTGCTGTGAAGAGACACTATGACCAAGGCAACTCTTGTAAATGACAACATTTAACTGGGGCCGGCTTACAGGTTCAGAGATTCAGTCTAGTATCATCAAGGTGTGAATATGGCAATGTCCAGGCAGGCATGGGTCAGGAGGAGCTAAGAGTTCTATATCTTTATTTGAAGACTGCTAAGAGAAGCCTGTCTTCCAGGCAGCTACGATGAGGGTCTTAAAGCCTACACCCACAGTAACTCACTTCCTCTCACAAGGCCACACCTACTCCGACAAGGCCATCCCTCCAAAGAATGCCATCCTCTAGACCAAGCATATCCAAACTACCACAACTGGCTTTTAGGAAGCTAGGAGGAAGCTCTCTCAAAGCCCGCCCCCATAGTGACACACTTCCTCCAACAAGGCCACACCTACTCCAAAAGGGCAACATCTCCCAATAGTGTCACTCCCTGGGCCAAGTGTATTCAAACCAGCACAGTGGTGAAGTCTCAAGTCTTCTTTTGTGAACGTTAAGTCAAGGTCCATTTCGTGTGAAGCACTTCATTGTTAGTTTAAAAGCAAATGCCATTAAGGTAGTTGCTCTCATTCTGCAGTGTCCTTGGGTTTGAGCCTCACCACAGCCTTTTTTGGAAGTTTCTTTTAATGAATTTGCTTGTGTTCCCATTGCCTGGACCATGGATGACACCTCAAATGAAGAGTAAAACAATACAACGTTGGCCTCCTCCATCTCAGTGCCACCTTGAGAACAAGCGCCTGGCTCAGTTTTCAGCTATCATGTACTAACAGGCACATTGGCTTGTTTGGCAGTGAAGGATGTGCTGGTTAGTGTCTGGGAAGAGAGAACTTCAATTTAGAAAATGCTTCCCTCAGAATCCTATAGGCAAAAAAAAAAAAAAAAAAAAAAAAAAAAAAAATCAAAACTAAACAAAACAAATCTCTAGGCACGTCTATGGGATACTTTTCTTGATTGGCAGTTGATATGGGAGGTGTTACATCTGGGCAGGTGAGCCTAGGAGGTAGCTGACTGTGAGCCTAGAGAGTCACCCAGTAATGGCATTCTCCCATGGTCTCTGCTGCTGTCTCTGTCACATGGTTCCTACCTTGACTTTCTGTCCTTATCGCCTGTCACCATGGACTACAAGCTGTAAGAGAAAGTAAACCCTTCGTCTCCTTAGTTGCTTTTGGCCATGGTATTTTATCACAGCAATAGAAAACAAACTAACACACCCACGAGGCTTTGGATTTGATACTCATAGAGAATTTGGAGATGGGGAGGATGGCTCTGTCTCTACTGTGAGGATTTTACATCTGCACTCTTGGCTTGTTGCTGTAGAGTCAATTCTTTAGAATTAAGTGATTTACAGCTATGAGCCTGTGACTTAGTCAGGGCTTGGTGGCATTGCCTAGCCTGTTATGTTCCATCTGATGTTGAGAGTCTCTCCTGGGATGATTAAACAGAGAGAAGCTAGAGTGGTTAAATAGATTAAGCAATCTATTTAACTATCTCATCTCAAGATCTGCATAAATGGACTCTCTACTAAGTTGGCTTTGCGTTTATAACCCAGGGCTTGGAACCACTATTCCAAAAAGCCCAGGATAGAACTAGAGTGTCTATCTAGACTAGTCTATCTTTATGGCAAGTCAGTGGTGATTGCATTCAAGGGGAAGAGAACTGGGCTCTAGCACGGCCAAAGCTTGATATGCCTATTTCAGTGATGCTCTGGGATGGTGGTATTAGAACAAGAAAAGCAGGCAGCAGGGTCTATAGTCAGTTGTCAAAGCCAATCAGGTCAGATGTGGCAGAGTAAAGATTCAAACCTACAGTCTTGGCTCATGGTAAGAATGTGGTCTGGGATGCTTTTTAAATTTCATGTAGACATATGAAAAATAAAACCGAGGGCTCAAGAGAAAAAAACACCTACTTGCAAGGCGTTTTATATTGTGGTAGAGTTAGATAATCCAAAGCCCACAAGTTCAACAAATCCTACTTTTAGATGTAGTCTCTATGCAGGCACAGGAGTGGAGCCTGTGGAAAACTCTGTGATGCCTAGGTACCATTATGTTGGATGTTTGTAGATGAGCAACACCTCTCACAGTTATCAGACTCTAGTTGTACTGTGACCTCAAGTCACCATAAATGTCAGGAAACCACAGAGATGGCTGGAAAACATACCCTGCAGCTTTGACTTTGGGTTTAAATACTCAGGGTGAAATTACTTCTCACTGTGGCCTAACATTCTTTAAATGCTTGTTTCAATGTCTTTTAAATAATTCTGTTTAAATGGATTTGGAAACTTAAAAATCAATAATCTACCTTAAAAGGAAGTTTGAAGCTGGCTTGTGCCCTCCAGGGTGGATAAGGACCCTGTGTTTCTACATTTATGGATTCTTTGCCCCAGGGAAACCAAGGAGTCTTGGTTAATAAGGGAAAATTAAGTCTTTCTTTCTTTCTTTCTTTCTTTCTTTCTTTCTTTCTTTCTTTCTTTCTTTCTTTCTTTCTTTCTTTCTTTCTTTCTTTCTTTCCTTCCTTCTTTCTTTCCTTTCTTTCTTTCTTTCTTTCTTTCTTTCTTTCTTTCTTTCTTTCTTTCTTTCTTTCTTTCTTTCTTTCTTTCCTTTCTTTCTTCCTTCCTTCCTTCCTTCCTTCCTTCCTTCCTTCCTTCCTTCCTTCCCTTCCTTCCTTCCTTCCTTCCTTCCTTCCTTCCTTCCTTTCTTTCTTTCTTTCTTTCTTTCTTTCTTTCTTTCTTTCTTTCTTTCTTTCTTTCTTTCTTTCTTTCTTTCTTTCTTTCTTTCTTTCTTTCTTTCTTTCTTTTTCCTAACCACACAAGTCGAACCATTTCTTTCTGCTGATACAGATAACCCACTACAAGTATATGATCTCTTATTGTGGCTGAATGGTGAAGAGAAGAAATATCTGCTTTCAAAGATGGAATGCAGAAATCTTCTTAGTGTGCACTGCAGGGAAACAGATAAAGACAGCCAGAAGGCATGAGAGTGCAGTTTGGCCTCTGGCTATTACATTCCTGTCTTCAGGGAGTGGAATAAAGTCTATAAAGGAGAAACTATTGCTGGAAGGGGTTTATTCTTTATACCTGGTGAAGTTGCTGAAAACTTTAGGTCCAGGGACTGCTGAGGAGGGCCATTCTCAAATCAAGACATCTATTTGTACTGAATAAACTTGGAAAGAGTCTGGGATAAATCTGTCAGTTCCAAGGATTGTTATTAAATAATACATACTGTGTCTAAATTAACAATGGAAGCTTGCAGTAAGTAGGGGTATAAGTGTGGGTAAATTTTTTCCTACATTTTCTAAATTTTTCTTGCAATTAATGAAATTAGGACTTTTTTTGTTTCCCCTTTAATAACAAAGCTTTGTGTTTGCTCTCTCTCTCTCTCTCTCTCTCTCTGTCTCTGTCTCTGTCTCTGTCTTTCTCTCTCTCTGTATGTGTGTAGGCTCAAAATGGACAGTGTAGTGTGTTCCTTGACTGCTCAATTCTTTATTTATTGATATAGGGTTTCTTCCTGAACCTGGAGCTTTCCAATTTTTGCTAGTCTAATAAGCCATCTCTTCCCAGAGAGACCTTGTCTCTGACTCCCCTGTGCTGGGATTATAGGCGATTGCTACACATGCAGAGTGTATGTGGAACCTGGGAATATTCGTGGAGCAAAAGCTTTATCCATTGATCTCTGTCCATAGCCTTAACACTTTCATTTAAGAATAAAGAGGAAAAGAAACCTACCTACCACCCCACCCCTAATCATAAAGGGAAACCACACAATTTAAACCACAGAACCAAAGTTAGCACATTGCTGGGACCTCTGCTTATTCTAAATGTAGGACAAATATACAACAAGAAGAAAGGTGACCTTACAAACCCAAGCCCATAACAAGGTCATTCTCATAGGCCAGACCCTATATTTATGGACAATTTATAGTGTATTGGAATAGCCTAATTATCTACCCTGTAGGGGAACTGTGTGCATGGTAGTGGGATGGAATGGGGTCATAAAGAAAACATTAAGGAAGTAAAAAAGTATTTGAAAGTTTACCTTGGTTCATATGGTTTTGGGGATCAGGCTATGAATTTCCTTCCCTTTTGGAGAGAAAAAAAATTCTATGAAAGCATTAGAAATTGTGAGACTTCAAACATCACAGAGTAAGCTTTGAGGAGGTTTCCTTTAGAGCTAATGCACTTTGTTCTCTGATCACAAAGTCAGGGGACAGGGGAATCCCCATCAGGCTACCTTCAGTTCTAGCTGTGAGGACCTCTCATCGGGAGCCATTGCAGATGGTCACTGCTGCAGGTCTTCATGCCTGCTTAACCATTCAACTACATCCTTACTCTAAAAGGACATGTTCTGATGAGCTGGAGGTCAAGCAACAGACAGTATCTGGATTTAGATGGTGCTATCCATGTCTCCCTTCTCCCATCTTTCTCCCAGTGCTTGACTTTGGCTGGGCATGTCTCTGTGAACCATTAGACTGTCCTCTTTCTACTCTGTTTTCCACTTCCTTGCTGGCTACTTGGTGAGAGCCTGCTGGGGGAGGTCAGCAGAGACACCAGGTAGTGGACTGTGGGGCTTTGCTGGAGGTTCTCTGCCCCATCCCTCAGAAGGTCTGCCACTCCTAGTTACGTTCAAGAGGCTAATATGTGTCCATCCTTGCTTTAAGAACTATGAGCTCATTTCTTTTAGAAAACCCTGGAAAACCAAGGAGTCTTCCTGCTTTGGTTATCATAGCTCTACTTGTCTCTCAAGTCAGAGTCATCTGTCTTTCAGAAGATTCTAGATCCAGTTTCCTGTTACTCTGATGCCTTGAGCAGTGTCTTTAAACTTAGCCATAGTTCCCAGGAAGCAGTGTGGGTGGTTAATAGCAGCTGAACTACTGCCCACAATTGTCTCCTGAGGGCCTATTCTGTGGGACCTTGGAGGGGGATTCTGCCTTGTGTGTGTGTGTGTGTGTGTGTGTGTGTGTGTTATGTGTGATGTATGTATGGCTTCTTTGTAGACCAAGTTAGCCTCGCACTCACAAAGATCCACTTGCCTCCACCTCCTGAGTGCTGGGAGTAAAGGTGTGCACTACCATGCCCTGCTCCTGCTTTGCCTTAATTAGCTCAAAAGAATTGTCTAGATCAATGGATTTTGCTGTGTGCCACTTCCATATATGCACTGATCATGTATTGATCATGTTCTTCTCCCACTCCTACCCCTCTCAATTCCTAGTAGTCTTTTCCTTTCAATTCTTCTTTTCAATTTTCCATATGAGATCAACATGATACTTGTCTTTCTGTGTTTAACTCAGTTCAAGTAATAGCTTGTTCTCCATCTCCATCTCTCTCTCTCTCTCTCTCTCTCTCTCTCTCTCTCTCTCTCTCTCTCTCTCTCTCTCTATTGGGTCAGAGTTCCCTGTAAAAGTAACCTTTATTCATCTGAGATAATTGTTGTCTCAGAGCCTACTGACTCTGTCTTTTAACCTAGGCCGAGTCCTGGAAGCTTCTAGTCTCTGTACAATCTTATCTAGGCCTAGAATGTTTTCAGCCTCTGAGACTTACTGCTAAGTATGCTCCCCCTTTCTAGCTCTTTCTGAGCTCTGGCTGGCTGGTTCAAGTCTGGTTCAAGTTCTGCCTCAAAACTCCTCTTGATTCTGACTGATTCAAACTGGCTTCTCTCATTTCTGACTGAAGTGCTCTTCATAGCCTAAAACTAACTCGGGCATTCTGTTCTAATCTCCTGGCTCCTTTTCATTTCTGGTTTGTTCTCTCTTCACCTGTGTCTAGCTCATTCTCTTTCTATATCCTGCCTCTGTACAACTCTCCTGACAAAACTGCCTCTCTCACCTTCCTCTTTTCTGTGGTGCTCTCTTAACTAGTCTCTCTGTCTGTTCTCATTGGGCGCATCCTACCTCTGACTCAGTCAGTCAAATCTCTCTCTGACTCATCACTTAGTCATTCAGTTAGACATCACTTTCAAACACAGGGCTCCCTCCTTGAAACTAACTTTACCTTCACTGTTTGGGATTAAAGGTGTGCACTAAGGGCCTGTTTATATTCCAGCCAGAAGGATTAAAGGCATGTACTAAGGGCTGAGCCACACCACAACTAGCAACAGGGTTTTTCATCAAATTAACACAATTTTGGGGTTCACAGTGTGATCAAAATATCCTGCAGGAACAAAAGAGATGGAAATATGGAATATGTGTGGAACTCATACACAGTGCAATCAGAGTAGTCCTTAGTTGCTCAGTCCACAAGGCTGGTGTCTCAGCAGTCTTAGTCTGGTGTTAAAGGCCTAGAAAATTCCTGGAGGGTTCCTGCTCAATCTCCATTTCACATTGGAATCCTGATGTGGGTTCTAGTATCAACAGTGACAATGACAGGACAGGTGAACTTGCCAATGGGGATGAAGGCAAGCAGGCCAAAAGCACAAAACCTTCCAACTTCCAACTCCTTTATCTGGGCTGCCATCAGGAGAGGTCACCACAGTTAGAGTGGGTCTTCCTATTTCGAATAAGCTGATCAATACAATTCCTCACAGATGTGCCCAGCAGCTTGTGTTTTAGTTGACTCAGATCCAGTCAAATTGACAACCAACTTAACACATCACAATGTGGCTCTTCTGCCTTTAGTGGTCTAGAGATTTTCCACATCAACTCTTACAGCTTATCAGTTTATGTTCCTGATGATTCTTTCTCCTGTGTTACTGCCAGAATTTTTTATATGCTTCTTTTTTGTGGCTGGTGGGGGGAGATGGAGCCTTGGTGGCACCAGCTTTGCCTTTGGAGGGCAGCTGTTCCCACCTCCCTGGCAGTGTACCTGCCAAACTGTTTATCTTTAGGTGTTTTATGTGTGTGAGAGAAGCCAGGTTTCCCTCAACAGTGTCTCTGGAAACTTCCAGGGAAGGGGGACACAGAGAGGTACAGGGATATTTTTTGTCTTCTCACCTGTTTCAATTAGAGAAATGCCCTTTACACTTCCGATGTATATGTTCATCTTAAGAAGGGTGTTTTATAAAGATGACTGAAAATGCCTTGAAAAGTAACATCAGTTTGGGATTCACAGCTCTTGGAACTAGGTGATGAGATGACAGAAATGCTTGAGCAGGCAACCTAAAGGGACAGTATGAATATTACCAAAGGACAAATGTGTGAGTAATCTAGTCCCAGCAGAAGGACACTGAGTCAGGACCTCATGCGTCAGTGCTTTGGGCTGGAGGGGGAGAGTTCCTGGAGTCTGAAGCAAACAGGTTCTGAAGAGAGGGATCTGCTGCTCATGACATGACTTCAGCCCTTCAGTGAATATTCAGACATATACAGCATCCCTACCCGAGAAGATGTTTCATACAAAACTACATGGGAGAGTGCTTTACTCGTACCAAGCCCTGGTGACACTCAGTCTTCTGCCATCTCTTTTTCTATTTATGACAGGGTCTCCTGTATCCCAGGCTGGCGTGGAACTCACAGGGTAGCTGTGAATGACTTAGAACTTTTGTTTCTATGGTTCAAACCCAGAGTTTCATACATGCCCAACACGTAATTTACTGACAGAACTCTACCCTCCAGTCTTCCTCATCCCGTGCCTCCCTGTCTGCTTCTAACTGTCTCTCTTCTAACTGTATATTTGCTTCTGTTCCCCATTCGTCTCCTTTTGTGACAGGCAAGCCTGTTGACCAGGTTCTGAGACTTGCTGGAACAGCAAAAACACGATTATGAAGGAGGATTTTTATCCATGTAAAATAATCTCATCAAAAAGCTCTTGTTCTAAAAAGAATTAAACGAAGCAGCTTTGCCGTGGGACTTCTGAATCCAGCCCACCACTCTTGTTTCAGAGAAAAGTAAGAGGAACCAGCTAAAGGAATTAGATTCCTTGTAAGGCTTCTAATCCCATAATGTTATTTAAAGGTGCCTTGGATGGGAGAGCACTCCACTTAATCCCCCTCTTGCCAGCCAACCTGGGTCAGGTTCCTCCTGGTGGGCTCCATTAAAACACAGCGGCCATTACCAGAGTCACAGACATGAGGAAACTTTGCTTACTTTGCTGGGGATCTAGCTATGGTCACAACTTAATCTCTCTCTCTCTCTCTCTCTCTCTCTCTCTCTCTCTCTCTCTCTCTCTCTCTCTCTCTCTCTCTCCTCTCTCTCTCTCCTAAGTATTTAATGCTAAGTGGCAATTTAATGGAAAGGGCTTTTCTAAATTTTACATTTACCCTGTGGCAAGGAATCCAGCCTCAAGATGGATGGATCTTCTCACGATGACAAGAATGAAGAATGTCCTTTCTTGCAGTATTTTCCCATCACCTCCTGGCCTCCCTACAAGGCTGATGTCATCCTTGGCTCCAGCCCCTTTTTTCATTTTTTCTAATCCCATTAGGTTCTCTTTCTTCCCGTTATGTCCCTGTCAAGGGGCTGACTAACGACCAGGAGGCAGAATTCTGTGGCCATGCCAGCACAGAACTCCCCAGGGTGGCACGGAGAAGACTGAGTGTCACCAGGGCTCGGTACTGGTAAAGCACTCTCCTGTGTAGTTTTGTATGAAACATCTGCTTGGGTAGGGATGCTGTATACATCTGAATATTCATGCTGGATTTTAAATTCTGTAAGATCTGTGTGACTTAACCCTAAGCCTTTTCAATCTCTTGATTAAATGTGCACTCAGATTTAAGGAAACCAACAGAATTTTGCTTTCATTCCCATGGTTGATTCGAAGTCTTTGCTAGTGTATCTGATGTGTTCGGGAATTTTTTTAACAAGTGATACACAACAAAACCACTCAGATTTGACTTGCAGGTACCCGGTTTCTGGGGGCCTCCCCACTCTTGGTGGGCGACACTGAACAGACTGGACAGTAACTCATTGTGCTCTCCCACTAGCTAAGCTCCCAAGAGCCAACAGGGTAAGACATCAATTCTAATTCTTTTTTGTGCCTGCCAGCTTTACTTGTCATATGGGTATAAATTAATCAGATGCCACATTTAATCTTTCCATGCAAACTACATTGAATGCTTGGAAAAATATGTGCGTAAATCAAGCCACTAGAAACTTGTTCTTGAATTATGTGTTGAAAACACTTATTACTTAATTTAATTATATTTATTTATTTGTGTGTGTGTGTGTGTATAGGGTGGGAGGCATGCACTTGTATGTATCACAGCGTGCTTGTGAAGGTCGGAGGACAACTTTCAGGAATTGGTTCTCTCCTTCTGCCATGTGGTTCCAGAGACTAAACTCTGGCTGTTAGGCTTGGAGGCAAGTGCCTTTACATGCTGATCCATCTCAAAAATGTTCCCCAATCAACAAACAAACAAACAAACACCCCTTCTTTAAAAGGAAGAGATCTATTCTAAACATCTAGAATGTTTCTAGGCTCTTTTAATAGTTTCTTCAGGACAATAGTCTTAAACAGGACTGAGGGGAGCAAGCTAGTGCTAAGCACCATGGTATATTAAAGGACTGTGGTTTACCAAAGCAGACATGAGGAGTAAGGGCATTTCAATACGGGGACACTGTATAAGTAAGGGCACACAGAAGGGTCTGTGTGTGGGAGCATGTGGGTGTATATTTGTGTGCATGCTGTGCACATGTGCATAGTATGTGTGTGTGTGTGAGTATGTTGTGTGTGTGTGTATGTGTGTGGTATGTATGTGTGTGTGTTAAAAGTAAACTTGAATTTCACAGGTCATGAAACCGCAAAGAAAATTACTAAATAATACGAGGAAAACATGTCATTTTGCTTTGGTTTTCTACTAAAATATAAAGGTGTGGACCACCAGTGTGGAGCCCGGTGAGTTATCACCAGGTGACTAGATCTGTGCCTGCAGCACCCAGGGTCAGAAGTAAAATGTTCCAGGAACTCCAGATGCCACTCCTCCAGCCCTGGCGAGTCAATCATTTCCCTAGGGGAGATGCCAGCCTGAATCCATGCATGGATTATCTCTGCCTGTTTTGTCCGTTGTATAAACAGAGCCTTACAGAAAGCATCTTTTTGTGCTAATTGTTGTACTCTGTGTGACTTTTCTGAGTTTATGTTGCTGTACACAGGTGTGATTTCTTCACACATATCCCCACTGTCTAGCATGATGACATCACCATGTCCTTATGTACTGCTCTTTTAATATGCGTTGAGAATGAGCACTTCGGCTGTTACAAACAAAGCTGACCACTGGCTTTTGTTATTGTACATATTTCTGTTTAGGTGATACCTAGGGATACATTCCTGGATATAGGGTGTGTGCATGGCTCAGTGTTCTCTAATCGTAGTGTGAAAGTTCACTTCATTAGAAGGTTTCTGGGGTCTAGCACTACTGCTCCATGTGGACTGTGGCTTTAATTTGGCCTTTCTGGTAGGATGCACGAACAGGATTCATTGTATTTTTTTCTTGCTTTTTAATGGATGCACAGGCACACTGCAGATTTATAAAATAGGTAGGATGTCTGATGCATACTCTGTATAAAGAATACACTTCACTGTACATGATGCTTTTACTGATGATGAATAGAGTTCCATATGATTTTGTAGATTTACTGGCAACGTTCCTTCACTTAAATTTGTTTAATTTCATTTTGCATCTATGGGTATTTTGCTGAATGTATACCTGTGTACCATGTGCATGCCTGGCACTGCAGAGGCCAGAGAAGCATTGGAGCTCCCCCATAGGAAGGATGTTACAGATGATTGTGTGTCACCATGTGGGTGCTGGGAATTGAACCAGGTCCTCTGGGAAAGCAGCAGTGCTCTTAACCACTGAGCCATCTCTCCAGCCTCCAATCCTCCTTCGTTTAAGTTTAAACTACTGTCTTAGGTTTTGGGTCTTTTTGTTTGTTGGTTTGGTTTGGTTTTGTCTATTTTTTAATAGGAGAGCAAAATTATTTCTTTATGGTTGCAAAGATTTTTTAAAAACATATCTTGATTATAATTCCTTTGTTATATATACTGTATACCTAGTTATTTTACTCCCTCAATGTTCTTTTGACAAATAGAAAATTTTAATTTAATTTATCATGTTATCCTTTAAGCTTCCTATATTAAATCTTAGCCTACTCCATTGTCATACACAGCCCATGACTTCCTATGTTTACCTTGTCTTCTAAAAGTGTACTAAAGAGGGAAAAAGCATATTGAAGGTTTTAACAAAATTCAGATGTATCATCTGGGATGGATTTGAGGAGACATGGAGAGTGGCCAGGAAGATTTAGCATCCACATAAATATCAGGAGGAAATTCAGCCCAGACTAGAGACATGTAAGAAGGAGAAAAATCAGAAGAAAAATAGGAGGAGGAAGAGGATGGGAGAGGAGGAGCGTGAGGAGGAGGGAGGAGGAGGATGCGGAGGAGGAGAAACAATTAGCCTGTAGCAGACATGAGGCACAAACTCTTACCTGACTGAACGTGAGGGACTTGAGTAACGGAAGTGTGCTATTACCTTGAGACTTGCTTGGGTTTTGAGAAAGTATAAACGTTCTAGTGCAGGAGCAAGCCTTCAGAGACACATTTCCTTTTCAAGCTACTGTGGATTCTGTTAAAGAAGATATCAAGCGGGCATTTGCTGTGTGCAGAGGACGGAACAAATGGGAATAGCGTCCTGTAACAGAGCAGATAAGCCTGGAGTGTGGAAAGGTTGCTGAAGTCTGCTGGGGGTCCTGCAGTGTTGACGGTCTTTATGTGGGCATTGTTGGAAGTGGTACCTGCCCACCGTTTATTCTGATGAGCAGGTATAGTGCTGAGATTTAACCAATAATTGCTTGCAGCTCTCTGACAGCTCTAGTGACTTCTCATCTGCCCTGGAGCTGACTCATGGCGACCATTCACAGCTGTGAAATGACATCTGTCCAATGCCAGGAAGAGCCAGACGTGCCGAGCTTACCTTTCCCATGTACTGATTGATAATTTTTACTCTACTCTTTCTTTTCTGTCATTCTCCCTCGAGACACAATTGTCACATTTGAATTGTTTATACCTTGGCACTCTCAAGTTGTGCAGTCATCAACATAAAAACAAAACTAGGGGAAGGTTTGTGTAAATGCTTTAGGGAATGGAACTCGGAATTTTGATTTTTGGGTTCCTCCTGAATTTTCTCTACATTTCAGCCAAAGATGTTCCCGAGATTGAAGTCAACAATGGTTCCCATAGGATCAGCTGATAACGCAAAAGCCTTGGTAGATGATGTAAAAACATCTCTGTTTTGCTCTAGTTTAGGATGCTGTGACAGATTAAAAGAAGATATTGTAGATTATGAATGAGACTGTGTCTCCTTCAGAGCAAAAGATGGAAACCACAAAGCCTGGGACCCCTTGGGAATCTGATTTGTTCAAAGTTTCTAGCGTTGGTTCCAGTTGTTCATGGCTAACGATGTATCTTCGTTTCTCATCTCTCCTTACAGGACTCAGAAAGAGTTGATGTCCATTTGTTGACTCCAGGCAGATGCAGAGGGAGCTCTGTTTACAGCCACTGTCCTTTGCTCTGTGTCACCTGCTGGAGACAGGAGTCTGCTTTATTCTTTATAGTCACCAAATGTCTTGTTGTGAGGCCTTGTACACAGAAAATACTCAAATACTGTTCAATAGTAAACGGCCAGCAAAGGGATGGAGAGACGAGGGCTTAGCATTTAAAAATCTTTGTTGCTCAATCATGAGGACCAGAGTTCAGATCTCATCATTTTTGTCTGGTGGTTCAGAGAACTTCAGCTACAAGGGATCTGAAGCCCTCTTCTGGCCTCCTTGGGCACCCACCCATACACATATGTGCACACGATTCTCTCTCATACTTACTCTGACACATGCAATACATAAATACATACATACATATGTACATTCATGTATACATACAATGATTTCTTGATTTTTTTAACTTCTGTATTAGTAACAGATACTAAAAAATATACTCTTCTGGTTAATGCCTTAGAGATTTTACAGAGTCATCAGGTTTCTGGGGCTGACCTACAACCCAAGGGTTGTGTCTATTGCTCCGAGTCTCCTCCTGGCCTTTCCTTCTTCCTGCACCATGAAACAATAAACCGGTGGTGGACAGAGATGATATGGCTCCTGATCCCACATGCTACCTGGTGGCTTGTGCTATAGAAGAAAACGAGGTAAAGTGGCAAAGGGTTCTGCTTTATAGAACCTCAGTTTGAAGGACATTGGGATAATGAAGTTCCCTCCATTTCTCTGTCCCCAGCCTTCCTCTCAGGCACCTCAGAAACTTTTCTCTCTCTGCACCATTTTGAAAGTGTGGAGCGGTTTGACCTTCACAGTTCTTCAGGAAAATGATCCTTCTGCAATGGTCTTAGATCAGTGGCTACAGGTAAGAAGAAGAGCTCTCCAGAAAGTCCAGTCTTTGTGTGTTCCTTTCTGGTTTCAAGTCTCCCTGGTGTGGACCAGAGGGTTGCCACCCAGTATAGCTGCTTTGGAAGGAGCATCGTTTAATCACAAGACACAGTGGGGGTCATGGACTACATGACCCCCACTGTGTAGCTACAGAGAGAACTGCCACTACAATGAAAGGGTGACGCTCAGTCAGTAAATTGCTTGCTGCTCAAGCACAAAAACTCATGTTTAGATCCAGTATCCATGTACAAATTGAGTGCGTGGCGAGCATCTCTAAGGTTCATGCTGGAGACCAGAGACAGGTCCATAGACCCATGGAGCTTCTAGCCAGCTAGTCTAGCCATCTGATAAGTTCTAATTTCAGTGGGAGGTTGTGGTGGTTTGAATAGGTTTGGCCCCCATAGACTCACATGCTTGAGTGCTCAGACCATAGGAAGTGGCAATATCAGGAAGTGAGGACTTGTTGCAGTAGGTGCTTGTTGGAGGAATTGTATCACCAAGGGGGTGGCCTTCAAGGTCTCCTATGCTCAAGCTACGCCCAGTGTGGCATATAGTCTCCTTCTGAGGCCTGCAGACCAAGATGTAGAACTCTTGGCTCCTTCAGCACCATGTCTCCCTGCTCACTGCCGCACTTCACATGATGATGATGGAGTAAATCTCTAAAACTGTAAGCCAGCCTCAAATTAGATGTTTCCCTTTATAAGAGTTGCTATAGTCATGGTGTCTCTTCACAGCAACAAAACCCCAACTAAGACAGTGGCCCTGTCTCAAACAGTAAGCTGGAGAGTAAGAGAGGAAGACTCTGAACACTGGTCCCTGGCTTCCACATACACCTACACACACACACACACACACACACACACACACACACACACAAAAGGCATGTATGTAAAACCAGAAATGGAATACCTAATGAGTTACAGTAAGAAATTACTTTCATAGCCGGGCGGCAGTGGCACATGCCTTTAATCCCAACACTTGGGAGGCAGAGGCAGGAGGATTTCTGAGTTCGAAGCCAGCCTGGTCTACAGAGTGAGTTCCAGGACAGCCAGGGCTACACAGAGAAACCCTGTCTCAGAAAAAAACAAAAGCAAAAAACAATAAACTTTCATCTTGATTTTCCTGCTCTTTAGAAGTGGAGTTGAGAGGAGGGAAAATGAAAGCTATAATGGAAGAGCCATTGTCTATTTATTTGTTTGCGGGTGGAGTCAGGCTATGCCCTCTCAACTGGCCTTGAGCTCTCTTGACTGCCGGCATTACACGTATGCATTACCTTACCCACAGTCGGTCATGCTATATGAAGAAAGCACCATGACTCCATTCTGCTTTAGGCAATTCTATATTTCAGGCTCTGCTCCTTGTAGCATCTAATCCTCCCACTGAGTCTCTGTGGGGAAGCTTGCCATTAAAGAACTCCTCTCAATCCAACATAGGAAAAAACAAGCAGAAGAAAAACTAAAAATAAGGGAACTGTTGGGAAAACAGTGTCAAAATTCCGGAATAGAAGGAAGAGATCTCAGGGCAGGAAGCTCCCAAGAAGCCAGGGACTGGAGACAGAGGTTCACTGTTGCCAAGTTCTTTCTTTGTCTTTATTCTCTACTTCCTGTTTCTCTGTCTTTGGATTTCTTCCCCTTTTCACCTTTCTTCTTTTCTTCCCTCCCGCTTTTTCTAGCCTCCTAGGAACTTTTCTGTCTTTTAAAAAATACTTATTCTAACTTTTGTGTATGTATGTACCTCTGTGTAAACCAAGAGGGCCACACCCACAGGGGTGCTCAGATCCCCCTCCTGATGGAGCGACAGGTGGTTGGGAGCCACCTGACCTGGGTCCTCTGCAAGAGCAGCACATGCTCTTAAGGGCTGCACTATCTCTCCAGCCCCTCCTAGGTGTCAGATGAACCACCACCAGTCTGCTGGTAATAGCTATCACCACATCGCATCTCCCCAAGCTACATTTCACACTAGCTCTGTCCCAAGCTCTTATTTTCATACCACCCTGTACCCCTTAGTCCCCAAGGCTATACCCTGTAGTTCATACCCAAGACTCCTCAGGGTCTCAACAGTTTAACATATCTCCAACACCTAAGTTTAAATCCTGTTTTGAGATACAAGGCAATTCTACACTGTGTGTCCCTGTCAAGCCAAAAAGAAAATTGCACCTCTCCAATATACAATGATATCTGTGAGGAAACAGAATAAAAGGCCCAGTAATATAAAGGGGTATGAAGAGACTCTATTCTTTTTGTCTCAGTGTTTCAAGGGAATTGTTTTGAGTGACCCAAGTCTATACACTGCACTTAGGCCTACTGGCCTGCAAGATAAAGTTCAAAGCTCATTAAAGATTTATGTAGAAGGACAATTTATACTTTTTTGTTATCTAAAATATTATTTTATTATTATTACTATGAAAAGAAATGATTGCATTCCCTTATAGTTTAAAAACTAGATAAACATTATTTATGTTCTTAATTTTTTATTGCATTTATGTGTTTGTGTGTGTGTGTGTGTGTGTGTGTGTACGTGTCACAAGAGGTGTCAGATCCCCTGGAACTGGAGTTACTGGAGGTTGTGAGGTTGTTCGCCCAACATGAATGCTGGGATCCAAACTCCAGTCTTCTGGAAGAGCAGGGCCGGCTTCTAACTCCTGGGCTATGTTGCCAGCTTCATACCCATGTTCTTAAATCCTCCACTTCCTACATGGGATTATATTCTGTGAAGAATCATTTCTCAAGCTATATTTGTGGGGAGAGGACTTACATATGATCTCTCTGTCTTCCTGTTTCTGCTACCTCTCTATCTCTCTGTGTCTCTGTCTACCTGTCTCATGCTCTCTGTCTCTGTCTCTCTCTCTCTGTATCTCTCTCTGTCTCTGTCTCTCTCTCTCTGTCTCTCTCTCTCTGTCTCTCTCTCTGTGTGTGTGTGTGTGTTTAATGCTCCCTCTGTCAAATAGTACAAATGACAAAGCCAAGAGAAGATTCCTAAGGAACACAACTATAATCTAAAACTTTCCAAGCTTATTTGATCATGGAATGTCTTATTTGCAAAACCATTTGTTTCACATTTTCAGAATGGATACTCTACAGAGCACACTGTACATGCGCTGGTAAAGTGATTTCTAGATTTTTCCAGTGGCAAGCTTATTTTCAAACATATCAACCAGAGTGGAGGAAATTTGTTGCTTTTAGTGAGGTTGCTACACCTGAAATACTATTCTAGAGAATAGTGACCCCCCTCACCACAGGGACTTTCATGCACCTGGATAAACATTCCTTTTAACTCTTTTCTACATAGTGCTAATTCTTCTCAGTTCTCTTTGAGGTTGAAGGGATGACCGGGGTTTGCATTTCTGACTCAGTGCTGCTTCTTTGGACCATCTTAATTAGAGTCGTTGGGAAACCTGGATCATCCCCAAATTCTCTGAAGGAAAAGATTTCCTTTCACTTCTTCCCTTCCTTGACCTTCATGATTCATCTCTGCCCTCTTCAACTCCTTGCCATATTTACACATATCAATCTGGCTATACTTTCTTTAAACAGTTTAATAAGCCGAAGAAAGGGGTTCAGCTTTAGCAGGAAGACAGTGGTACCATCACAGGACAGACATGAGAACCTGTACTCTGCAGATTCCTGGCCGAGCAAGAATCTTCCAGACAGAGCAGGGGCCTTTGACTAGGTACAGTGCCATGGTGGACAAGCCCCGGTGGACAAGCATCAAGGTAGAGATGAGAGAGGCGGACAAGGGGGCCGTGCTAGTTCAGGGTGATTCCAAGGGTCTGCTGTTTGGGATTCAAGTAAAACACAAGAGTGTTTGTTCTTGGAGTGACGTCATGGGGAAATTAGTGGTTCAGGGTCCCCATAATCACGTAACGGCATCCTGAGTATCAGATATGGGACATATCTGATGGGACATATGTTCTTATATGCATGCACATGTGTATGATGTTTGGGTGCATATGTGTGCATGCTTGTGGAGGCTGGAGGTCAACGTTCGGTTGTCTTTACCATTTTCCACATTTATTATTGTTGTTGTTGTTGTTTGTTGTTATAAACAAGGACACTCAGTGATTCCAGAACTCACCATTTTAGCTAGATTGGCAGAACAGTGAGCCCAGGCCATCTGCCTCTTTCCACACCCCTCGCACTGCGGTTACAATTGTAGGCAACTGCACCAGGCTTTTATATGGGTGCTGGGTTTCTGAGCTCAGCTCCTCACGGTAGCTCAGTAGACACATTAGCCACTGCGCCATCTCTCCAGCCCCATCTGGTAGTGTAATAATCCTTGAGCCGTTCCTATCTACCTCCCTAATAGAATTGCTTTATTTTTATGAGAACAAAATGCCTTCACTCCTTTTCTAATAGGAAAGAAAAGACGCTAACCAATCAGAAGATCCCTTAAGGATGATGACTAGCAGCTGTTTGTGATATGACTTACAGAGAGATTATGCAAACAAGCTGCATCTGGTCCCAAGCAGCCCTAATCCTCATCCCTTTGTCTCTTCTCCCACCCCCCCCCTTGGTTCTTCCTGCCTGCAGCATTGCTCATATACCCTATTATATGCATGAGAATACCTCACATTAGTAAGCCTAGCACAAGGGAAGAGGGAGGGAGGAGGATTAACACAGCGGGGTGAGCATTGTCACAGTACTGGATGGGGCTGGGAAGATGCTGCTCAGTTCCCTGTTTAACAGGGACATAGCTTTCCACCCCCGGGGATTGCCAGTGTGTAAAAATGCTTAGGTACCCGCTCTGCTCCTGCTTTCAGGGTGGTAGCACGCTCCTGGCAGAATTCCCTTCCAGGCATCAGGCGCCAGCTCAGCGTTTTCATGTTCAATGAGGTCTGTAGGTGTTGTCTTCAGCCTTGCTGTCACTGTGCAGAGAGCAACCTGTTGTAGTCTTGGCAACAGTCTGGGTTGTTTGGGGATTCCCCTGGGATCCCTTTGACCAACAACTGAATAAGATGCAACCTATTTCTGATAGTGGAAAGTTCATTTAATGATAAGAGAGGGCTTGAGGCCCTCTCTCCGGACTCTTTTGGCGATTTCACTTAGATCACCTTCATAAATGTGTGTGTTAGGAAGTTTCTATTGTATTAGGTTTCCACCGTACCCACCCCCCAAATGGCCCTTAACTATAGCTGTCTTTCCCTGTTTTCTCTCTCATTCCTCTCTTCCTTCCCCTCCCAAGTTGATCCTCCCATCGCAGCATCCCCATCCACCATAACTATTCTCTTTCCCTTTTCTAGGGAAATGTCCCTAGAAGACAACCTAACCTTTGTGGTTCTGTAGACTGTAACTTGGTTATCACCAACTTAAGAGATAATATCATAAGGGAATATGTACCATATCTGTCTTTCTGAATCTGGGGTGCCTCACTCGGGGTGATTATTTTCTAGCTCCATCCATTTACCTGTGAATTTCATAATTTTATTATTTTTAATGGCCGAGTAATATTCTTTTGTATAAATGTTCCATATTTTAAAAGATTTACTCATCTGTTGAGGGACATCTAGGTTGTTTCCAGTTTGAATAGAGCAGCAATGAACCCGACTGAGCAAGTGTTTCCATGATGGGATTAAGTGTCTTTCAGTGTATGTCCAAGACTGGGTTAGCTGGACCTTAAGGTATGTTAATTTCTATCTTTCTGAGGAACTGCCGCCCCGATTTTCATAGTGGCTGTGCAAGTGTGCCCTCCTATCAGCAGTTGATGAGTGTGCCCTCACTCCACCTCCTCACCAGCATGGGCTGTCATTTCTTTTTTTATTGATCCTGCCATTCTGACAGGTGTAAGATAAAATCTCAAAGTAGTTTTGGTTTGCATTTCCCTGATGACTAAGGATGTTGAGCATTTCTTTAAGTGCTTCTCAGCCATTTGATAGTCCTCTCTTGAAAATTCTGTTTGGATACATACCCAGTTTTAAATTGAGTTATTTGTTTTTTTGATATCCACCTTTAGGGTTCTTTATATATCTTGGATATTAGCTCTCTATTTGATGTGAAGTTGGTAACAATCTTTTCCCATTCTGTAGGCTGCCATTTTGTCCTATAAATGGTGTCCTTTCTCTTATAGGAGCTTTTCAGTTTCATGAGGCCCTATTTATTTTGGATCTTAGTGTTTTTGCTATTGGCGTTCTATTCAGGAAATCTTTTTTTGTGTTGGTGAGTTCAAGGCTATTCTCCACTTTCTCTTCTTTCAGGTTCAGTGTATTGGATTTTATGTTGAGTTCTTTGATCCATTTGGAGCTGAGTTCTATACAGGGTGATAATTATGGATTTATTTGAATTTGTCTACATGCAGCTATCCAGATTACCCAGTATGACTTGTTGAAGATACATTTTTTTTTTCACTGTGCGCTTTGGCTTCTTTGTCAAAAATCAGGTGTCCATTAGATTTATGTCTGGATCTTTGATTAGATTCTATTGATTGATGTATCTGTTTTTGTGCCAATACCATGCTGTTTTTATTAATGTAGTTCCACAGTACAATTTGAGTTCAGGGATGGAGATAGTTCCAGCAGTTTTTTATTTATTTTTATTATTATTCAAGATTGTTTTAGTTATCCTGTTTTGGGGTGTGTGTGTGTGTGTGTTTCTGTATGAAGCTTAAAACTGTCCTTTCAATATCTGTGAAGAACTGTGTTGGGATTTTGGTGGGAATTTCAGGATTTCATTGACTCTGTAGACTGCTTTTGGTAGGATGGCCATTTTTACTATATTATTCCTTCCAATCCATGAGCATGGGAGATCTTTCCATCTTCTGATATCTTCTTCAATTTCTCTCTCAATGCCTTAAAGTTTTATCATACAGGTCGCTTGCTTGGTTATCCCAAGATATTTAATACTGTTTGACATTATTGGGAAAAGTGGTTCTCTGATTTCTTTTTCACTGTTTGATATTTATATATAGTAGAAGGGCTACTGAATTTTGTGAGTTAATTTGATATCTAGCTACTTTACTAAAAGTGTTCATCTTCTGCAGGAGTTCCCTGGTGGAATTTTTGGGGTCACTTATACTATCATATCTTCCACAAATAAAGATACTTTGACTTCTTTCTTTCCAATTTGTATGCCATCGATCTCCTTCAGCTGTCTTTTTGCTCTAGCTAAGGTTTCAAGTGCTATATTGAATAGATATGGGAGAGTGGACAACTTTGCCTTGTTCCTGACTTGAATGGGATTACTTTGAATTTCTCTCCATTTAAGTTGAGGTTGGCTATGGGCTTGCTGTAAATTGCCTTTATTATGCTGAGGTATGTCCCTTGCATCTTTAATCTCTCCAAACCTTTGTCCAGGATGTGTCCCAGGCTTTTTCTGTGTCTAATGAGGTGATCGTGTTTTTGTTTTTGTTTTTTTTTTCATTCAGTTTGCTTATTTGGTGCATTTGTTTATATTTATTGATTTTTTTTATATTGAACCATCCCTGCATCTTTGAGATAAAACTTGATAATGGTGGATGACCTTTTTGATGTGTTCTTGGATTTGGTTTGCAACTATTTTGTTGATTATTTTTGCATGGGAAATTGGTCTATGATTCTTTTTCTTTGTTGGGTCTTTATGTGGTTTGGGTATCAGGATAACTGCAGCCCTGTTAAATGAATTGGGTGGTGTTCCTTCTCTTTCTATTTTGTGGTATGGATTGAGGAGTATTGGCATTAACTGTCTTTGAAAGTCTATTAAAATTTTGCACTAAAATTATCTGCCCCGGTTTGTTTTTTTTTTGGTTGGGAGACTTAATGACTGCTTTTATTTCACTAGGGGTTATAGGTTTCTTTAAATTGCTAATCTGATCTTGGTTTAATTTTGGAAAGTAGTATATATTGAGGAAATTATCCAATTCTTTTATATTATCCAGTTTTATAGGTTACAGGTTTTAAAGTATGTCTTTATGATTCCCTGAATTTTCTATATCTGTCACTATGTCTCCCTTTTCAATTCTAATTTTGTTAATTTGGATCTTATCTCTCCCCCCTTTTAGTTAAACTTAGGTAAGGATTTGTCAATTCTATTGATTTTCTTAAAGAACCAACTCTTTGTTTAATTGATTCTTGGAATTTTTCATTGTTGTTGCTGTTTCTATTTTATTGATTTCAGTCCACCTACTCCTTTTGGGTATAAACTCTTTGTTCTATAGGTTTCAGGTGCGCTGTTAATGTACATGATCTCTCTCTCTCTCTCTCTCTCTCTCTCTCTCTCTCTCTCTCATATTGTGGGCACTATAAACTTTCCTCATTGTTTCCCATAAGTTTGGGTATTGTCTTTGTCAGGGTTTCTATTCCTGCACAAACATCATGACCAAGAAGCAAGTTGGGGAGGAAAGGGTTTATTGAGCTTACATTTCCACGTTGCAGTTCATCACTAAAGGAAGTCAGGACTGGAACTCAAGCAGGTCAGGAAGCAGGAGCTGATGCAGAGGCCATGGAGGGATGTTTCTTACTGGCTTGCTCAGCCTGCTCTCTTATAGAAGCCAAGAGCACCAGCCCAAAGGTGGAACCACCCACAAGGGGCCCTCATCACTTGAACACTAATTGAGAAAATGCCCCACAGATGGATCTCATGGAGGCACTTCCCCAACTGAAACTCCTTTCTCTGTGATAACTCCAGCCTGTGTCAAGTTGACACATGAAACTAGCCAGTACAGGTATGTTGGTTATTCATTTTCATTCAATTATAAAAAAAAATCTTTAATCTCTTTCTTGATTTACTTTTCATTCATTAGTGAGTTGTTCAGTTTCCATGTGTTTGTAATCTTTCTGTTGTTTCTGATTTTGAGCTTTAATCCTTGATGGCCAGATAGGATACTGGATGTTATTTCATCTTCTTGTATCTATTGAGATTACTCTGTGTCTGGGTTTGTAGTCATTTTTGAAAAGTTCAATGAGGTACAGAGAAGAAGGTAGTTTCTTTTGTGTTAGGGTGAAATGTTCCATGTAAATATCTCATAAGTTCATTTGGTTTATAACCAGTTAACTCCAGCATTTCTCTGTTTTGATTTTGTCTGCATGATCTGTGTATTGTTAAGAACGGAGTATTGAAGTCTCCTACTATCATCGAATGAGGGTCAATATGTGATTTGAGCTGTAGTAGTGTTTCCCTTATGAACTTGGTTGCCCCTGTGTATGCTGCATAGACGTTAAAAATTATGATGTCATTTTGGTGAATTTTTCCTTTAATGAGTATCTGGTGTCATCGTATGCATACACCCTATCTCTTCTAATTAGTTCTGGTTCGAAGTCTATTTTGTCAGATATTAAAATGGCTACACCAGTTTTCTTCTTGGTTCATATGCTAAGAATATATTGTTCCATTCTTTCACCCTGAGGTGATGGCTACCCTTGGTGTTAGGACATATTTCTTGGATGTAGCAGAAGGATGGATCCAGTTTGACCATCCTTTCTCTTAGTCTGTGGTTTTTTATTGGAGTAATATTGGGAGGTACCAGTGAGCAGTGTTTGTTGATTCCTGCTATTTTGTTGTTGTTGTTGTGGTGGTGGTGGTGGTGGTGGTGGTGTGTGTGTGTCCCTTTAGATTTTCTAGTAGGTATTATTTATTTCTTGTGTTTTACTGGGTGTGGTTAACCTATTTAGGTTGGACTTTTCCTTCTAATGCCTTCTGCATGGCTAGATTTGTAGACAGATATTGCTTATATTTGTTTTTTGTAAAATCATGGAAATCCTTAATTTCTCCAACTATTGTGATCGAATCTTTTGCTGGATATAGTCATTTGGACTGGCATTTGTAGTCTCTTAAGAGTCTGTAGAACCTGCCTGGAAACTTCTGGCTTTTAGAATCTCCATTGAGAAGTCAGAAGTTATTTTAATAGATTTGCACACCACAGGAGATAACTGATATTTTGAGCATGTCCCATTTTTATATCACAAGACTTCTCATGGTTACAGAAAGGGCAAGTGAACTGGGCTCCAGGGTACCTCAAGGCCCTCAAGGGTCATCTTTTTTAGGGCTGCTTCCTTTTGGACCTCTCTTTTTCTGTGGCTGCAGGGGGATAAAATCCACATGAACCTTGCCTTACAGCCAAGGCCAATTCATCTGGAACTCACTACAAAAATTATGTGTGTACATATATGTACATGAATACACATACATGTACACATATATATACACACATCATACACATAGACATCACACATGCAGCATATACATATACATCATATGCATATATGCATAACTACATATATACATACATTATGGTTGTACTTTCCATGGTTGATAGATGTACAGAGTTTCTCAAAGATGCCAATGACTCCTTAACAAATACATTTTCCTTTCCATAATTTAGAGTGTGCTCTGGACACCTTGGTAAGACAACTCTGACATCTTATATCCCAGTGCACTTGATGATAAGGAAGAGATATTCAAAGAGAGCACAGTGAGACACACTGGACTTTGCTGAACCAGTAAGGAGAGGAGGAAAGCCTTTGACCTCTTCGCCCAGGGTTATTTGGCTCAGAGGATGAACAGTAAATCACCTAGAGAGGAAAATGACCCGGGTCAGACTGGAGCAGAGTTCCAATCGGTGGTTAAAGCAAGGTTACCTGGGTTGACATGGATGCTGCCTTGGTAATCATCAAAAGCACAGACCATTTCCCCTGCATTTCTTGCCTATTCATTTGGCTATGATAATAGAGAATCCAACAAAGAGCCTAAGGCGTAAATCTGTGAAAATCATGCATACTTCTTATTCCTCTAAGGATGTAGTCTTGTCTTCTCTCCTTCCATCTTTCATGAGTGCAAAGCACCTTGGGGGGTTTTTGTAAGCTCTTTGTGCTGAGAGGTGGCCCAGCCCCCAGATTCTTTGACTTCCTTCTTTGCTCCTCTTGCTATTCTGTCTCTCCTGTCAGTGTGTGTGTGTGTATGTGTGTGTGTGTGTGTGTGTGTGGCTAAAATTCTATTCCTGTTGAGTGAATAGGAAGCTGAAAAAGTTACTTTCTACATCCTAAGGTGTTCACAAGCATCCTACCCTCTGATTGGCTGAGTCATTTCTGAGCACGGACCCTGTGCTGCTGTCCTATCATCCAGCTATGCATGGGCAACAATGGTTCCTAACACCAGCTATCAGAGTTCAGCCCACAGCTATATTTGAGGTGGAACGATCCTCCTGACTTGGAATAATTGCCTTCTGAGGAAAGATGGCCAAATGCAAAGTAATTAGGAAGAGGTCTCTGCAATTCCGTAACTCATGGTTCTCTTTCTCCCGCCCTTCATGGCCAGGGCTGGAATCCCTTCCAACTGGAACGGGAACCTGCCTTGTTTCTGAGCCAAGGCAGAGTTAAATAAGCCATTGTGCCATGTGCTCATGGGTAATTAGGCATGAAAAGAATCTGCAGTCTCTCCCTCCATTGTTCCTCACAAGCTGTCCTTTTGCCATGTGCCCGAGCCCCCAGGTCTCAGCTCTGGCACTCGTACAGAGATATGGATGTCGTTGTCATGGCAACTGCTCCTGTGCTAAGCAACTTTATGGTCTAATATTATTAAGGGGGCAGGGGTCAAAAGCCAGTGAGAGACTGTCTCTTGAAACCCATGATAATTGTATCTGGGATGGGGCAGCCGTGGGAGCTCATGGGAGAAGTGGGGAAACTCAGCGACCCAGAGCTACCCTCAAGAACACCTGTGAGGCAGACATGACCAAATCACAGAGTTAGTACAATAGCTTCCAAAGGCTCCCACCTCCTCTCCCATGTCCCCCTCTGAGTGTCACTGTATCCCCTCAGGTGCCTGGCACCCTGCTGCTCTGTCCTGGGAAAGTTCTGCCTCCAACAGATTCCATCTGACTGTGGAGTCTGGTCACTGCGTTTCTATCCACAAGTGTGATTCTGGCTGAACAATAGGAAGTGGTGGAAATAGGTGGAAGAAAAGTTCTCTGTTCCCGGAAACGTGATGCTGCCTTTTGTTTTTTTAGTGTCAAAAAGAGAAAAAAAGAGAGCTCCATATAGCCCACCACCCTGGTTGTATTCATATGTGTGTGTGTGTGTGTGTATTCACATGTGTGTGGGTACATGTGTGCATGCATGCATGTGGAAATTAAAATGGTTTCCTTAATTGTTCTCTACCTTATATTTTGAGGCAGGTTCTCTCATTGGAACCAAAGCTTGCTGGTTTGGCCAATCACTAGCTCACTCTGGGGATTCTCTATCTCTACCTCTCCACTACCCACGAAGCCTTCTGTATTTTCTATAGTCATTTGCCTTGCTTGCTTTAAACATGGAGCAGAAAGGATTCTTCAGACCTGGTTTCTTTCATCTCAAGTCCAGGGAGGGGTTAATGTTTCCTTAGTGGTGACGCAAAGGAAGGCGTGATGGATGGTGCATACATACCTGGTGTGCCTCATGAGATGCTACATACACCTCTGTCCTGCAGTAGTCCGAAGACATAGCAGTGCATGGGGACTGTGTCACACCAAATGCACTCAGGGCCAAAGCCAGCTCAATTCTGGACATTCTAATGTTACCTGTGTTTCTGCTCCCTGTTTCTTACAGGACTAGATTCATACACTGTATCCAGTGATCTCTTCCAAGCTAGCAAATTCTTTCCCAGTGTTACGTGAGAGGCAGCTTCAGGAACTGCTCTTAATCTTAGAGTAAGGAGATGCCTTTTCATATAAAGTGTCTCAGCATAATTCCATGCTTGCTGATAAGGTCCCCATAATGCTCATTTTAAAGGCTCTACAAGTACCTCAGACTCCTCTGGAATCAGCCCTGGTCTTCCTTGGCTGGGATTGGAGGGCTATGCAGCCCATAAAACTTCATTAGAAGAAACTGAATCCAACTTGTTCATTAATGATTTATTTTTTTGTGTTCATTAGTTTTATGAATTATTAGGGTATTATTATAACACTATATATATGGTTATATATCTATAACTTTTATAGCCTTTATGCTCCCCAATATCCACTCCTATTCCCCTCCATTCTCCCTGGTTCATTCCTTTCCTAGTAATCTCCCTTCCCACTTTTCCAGTCCTCATTTGAGAGAAAATATGTAAAAGGTGCCTCTGATTCTGGCTTATTTTGCTTAATGTGACAAGCTTCAGCTCCATTCATTTCCTTGCAAATGACATAATTTTGTTCTTAATGTCTGTGTCTATGTACAGCACTTTCTTAATGCACTTGCCTGTTGATGGGCAGCTAGGCTGTAGCGAATATTGCTGTAATAAGCATGCATCTGCAGGGATCTCTGGTTATCTTCCAAGTGCAGGTGGCTCATGAGCCAGCTCTAGTTTTAGTTGCTGAAGGATCCAGTTTCCACAGTGGAAGACACTGGGTAGGAGTTCCTGTTTGCCCTGCATTCTTACCTATTTCTGTTTCTTGTGTTTACATGTTTATTGTTTATCTATGTGCACATGGATATGCCATGGTATCTTTGTGGAGGTCTGAGGGCAACCCATGGGCAGTTGGTTCTCTCCATCTACCATGTGAGCCCCAGTGACTGAACTCAAGTCATCATTGGGCTAGGTGGCACGTGCTCTCACCTGCTGAGCCATCTCAGTGGCCAGGCTTTGTTTTCTGATGGGGATAGGATGGACATCTAATATTGTTTTAATTTTATTTCCCTGATGGGTATTCAACATTTTCATGCTCTTATTGTTGTGGTGTTTAGTTTTGGGCAATTGACATAAATAGAGTCATCTGGGAAGATGGAACCACAGTTGAGGAAAAGTCTCCACCAGGTTGACCTGTAGGTATGTCTGTGAGGCATTTTCATAATGGCTAATTGGTATGGAAGGGCCTAGCCCACTGTGGGCTTGAGCTTTCTGCCTTGAGCTCCTGCGCTGACTTCCCTAATTGATGGGCTACAAGCAAGAATAGGAAAGAAACCTCTTCCTCCACAAGTTGCTCCTGGTCATGGTGTTTAATTTCAACAGAGAAGCAAATCAGAATGATGGTCCATTTGTATTTTTTCTCTAGAAGAGTGTCTGCTTTGTACATTGGCTTCTCTATTGGTTGGATTACTTCTCCTTCTGATGCTTAATTTTGTGGGTTTTTTGTATATTCTGGATAGCAGTCCCCTGTCAGATGTAGCGTTGGCAAGGATTTTCTCCCATTCTGTAGGCTTTTTCTTCTTATTGTTTCCTTTGCTGTGCAGAAGTTTTATAGTTTCATTAAGTCCCACTTATTAATTCTTATTGTTCTGAATTAGATTGGTGATGATTTCAAATTATACTGAAGCTTGACATGATGGCTTTTAAAAAAAATCTTCAAAGATGAATCAAGGCAGTACTCCTCGTTATGTACTTTTTGGGGGTAAGGGTTTCATCGTGTAGCGTAGGCTGGTCTGAAGATACTCTTTGTAGTCCTAAGGCTCTGATCATATACAGTGTAGACACAATGTTTATTAGATCAACGACACTTGCTGTTAGCTCTTTGATGGCCACTGCTGTCAGTTCACATTTCTAATGTGATTTCTTGTCTACTATATTTTTTGCATGTGAGCAAACATGTTGATACCTTACCAGGTATATTTGTTGGTTATTCACTGTGATGGTTAGTTTTATTATTAACTTGACAAAATATAGGGTCATAGGAAGAGGTAACCTCAATTGAGAAAATATCTCTATAATATCACCCAGCAGCCAAATCTATGGAGGACATTTTCTTGATTAATAATGGCTGTGGAAGGACGCAGTCCACTGTGGGTAATGTTACTCTGGGCAGGTGGTCCTGGATTACTTAAGAAATCAAACTGAACAGCCTGTAAGCAGTGTTTCTCTATGACCTCTGCTTCAGTTCCTGCCTTCTGTTCCTGCCCTGACTTTTCCTCAATGATTTCCTGTGTTCAGGACATGTAAACTAAATAAAACCTTTTCTCTATGAAGTCGCTTTTGGTCATGGTGTTTACCACAACAACAGAGAGCAATCTGGGTCACTTAGTTATTGGGTTTTTGTAGCTCCCAGACATAATTAAAAAGACTGGTATAAACATGAACAGAGAGGTTTTGGACACTGTGTATAAGGGGGAGAAACAAGGAAATGGCAGGGGCAGGGGCAGGGTAGGTCTAGCTCTGTTTAGTGATTCCTGGTGTGTTACTTAGAATTTTATTGCTGTGAAGAGACATCATGACCATGGCAACTCGTGTGAAGGAAAATATTTCATTGGGGCTGGCTT
The DNA here is from genome assembly GCF_947179515.1 of Apodemus sylvaticus. Classification (NCBI taxonomy): domain Eukaryota; kingdom Metazoa; phylum Chordata; class Mammalia; order Rodentia; family Muridae; genus Apodemus; species Apodemus sylvaticus. Next base: position 87,931,571 of record NC_067478.1, on the reverse strand, counting down.
ATAGTTTCAGAGGTTCAGTCCATTATCATCATGACAGGAAGCATGGCATCAGACAGGATGACATGGTGCTAGAACTGAGAGTCTTGATCCACAGGCAGCAAGGAGAGGTTTTGTGTTACACTGGGCCTAGCTTGAGCATAGCTGACCTCAAAGTCTGCCCCAGCAGTGACACACTTCCTCCAACAAGACCCATACGCCTGAGTCTGTGAGGGCTATACCTTTTTGAACCACCACACTTAGGGTTATTCAAATGGAAAGAAGATAGGTGCAAAATCTACAAGGATTGAGGTAATTTATGGTTATTAACGGTTCATATTTTCACTTTTTGATACCATGACACAGTCTCTCAACATAAGATCTGGCATCTTATGAGACAAGGAGGTGGCTGTTTGCATCCCTACTGTTTACATAAGGAAACCAGGACCCAGGTTAAGTGAGTTATTAAATAGTTGACTGAGTTGGGTAAACATCAGACCCATGTTTCCTAGTCCAGGGCTATTTGGAACAAATCAATAAGACAAACAAGCTGGTTAAGTGTGTTAACACCCGCTCCCCATTCCATTATATCTTAAATAACTCTTGTGTCAAGTGAGCCCTACCTAGTTATTGCCTGAGAATTTACCTCCCATTTACAGGTATATTTCTTTATTTTTTTAATATCAGTATTCTAAATTTACAGATATAAATTGTATTTATGGTGTGAAGGCTGGAGTCTCGCTAAATGCATATTTTGTGGAAGGGTTCAACTCAACGCACCTATTCCTTGGCAAACTGGTATTTCTTGAGCTGAGATGTTGCATCCATGATCTTAGAGTGATCAAATCCCTCACACATGATCAGTAGTTTCCATGTTGTAGAATTTTTGTTCTGAGCCTACTCTTCCCACGAAACTGAAATTTCATGTCATATGATCACATCTGCTCAAACCCCTCCTCACCCTGGCAGTCACCAAGCACCATTCTACTCTTTACAACTTGACTCTGTATGTATGTAACTCACCACAAAACACTTGTCTTTTGTGTGTGTAGTATATATGTGTGCATGTAGGAGTGTTGTACATTCTCATATGTGCATGTATGGAGTCCAGAGGTAGATGTCAGCTGTCTTTCTCAATAGCTATTGACTTTAGTTTTTGAGACAGGGTTTCTCAATGAACCCAGAATTTGATGGTTCAGCTAGATTCACTGCCCAGCAAGTCTCCAGGACACACCTGCCTCTGCCTCTGTCTCCCTAGTGTTGGGGTTACAGATGTATGCTCCCATGCAGTTTATAGAGATCTGAACTCAGGTCCTCATGCTCATCCCATAGGTACTTTAACCACTGAGCCATATCCCCAGCTCCAGTCTTTCTATGACTAACTTACTATATTTAGCATAGCAGCTTCCAAGTCCAGTCATGTTGCAAATGGTAGGATTTGGAGTTCTTAAAGGTGTGTCTATGTGATACATTTTCTTCATGCCTGATGGACACAAGCTCATTTCCTTCCTTGTGGCAAACGCTCAAATAAACTTAAGGGTGCATGTGTCTCCAACACACAGGTTTCCATTCTCTCTAGATTCAGATTCTGCAGTGGGATTGCTGGACTGGGTGCTAGCCCTGTTTTTCATATTTGGAGGAAACCCCATATTATTTTCTGTAATGGCCAATTTGCATTGCAAACCAGTGACCCAGCATTCCCTTTCCTCCTACATCACACTCACCCTCCTGGTTTGCCATTAACCCTCTCATTCACAACAGGTGCTCTGGTGTTACATTTCAAATTCATTTCAGCCTAAGGCCACTTGTGATTGCCGTTGCAGCCCCGTGGTCCTTTCTTGCACAGCACTAGCATCTGTTCTGCAGCTTGTGTTTGGAGATGCTGAGCTGGGCTCAGTGGATGTTTAGTTGAATGAACTCATCTTCTGGTCTCCAACGCACTTTCAAATGGTTCACATTGTGTGAGTGAACTTTCTCATGAGGCCAAGCAGGGCGTACTGTAAGAGAGCCAAGAGTCTCCCCAGGTCTGCCTTCCGTGATGATGCAGCATAGGCCTCCGTCTGATCACCACAATGGAGCTCTCTCTTCATCTTTCCAGACATCTGCTATATCTATATTCTCCTTGACTCTAATATACCTAAGACATAAACCTCTCAAGCCATAGGAACCAGCAAACTACCAAATAAGACCATCAAAGGCTGAGTTGGCCACCTATCCCCACATTCCCTCTCTACTGTAGGATGTTGTTTATTTGCTTGAGTTGGAAAGGCCATAATAACATTGAGATCTAACACTCAGTAGGTTAAATTTTTCTTGGGACTAATTAGTGTGTTGTAGTATCTTCCATAGAAACCGATGGGAGGAATCACTCTCTAAGCAAAGATGTGAGTGCAGGAGGGGAATCTGGGAGCAGTGGAGGCATGAAAGAGTCCGTGTCCTTACTCATTTAGAGCAGAGGGGCGAGCTAATGTTTTGGGGTAGTGGAAAGGGGAGGCAGGGAGCTGAGAGAAGACAGTGAATGTTTAGTGATTCATTCAGCACACTTTTATTAATTTTACAATGAGCTCGGCACCTGGGATTATTAAAGAAATAATAAGGTGATGATTGTGTATTGCAGGAACTCATTATCTTGTGGGAAAATTGGATACTGAAAGTCACAAAGCAATATTTTAAGTACAATGGCAGAGGTTAAATATAATACACTCCAGGAGCACAGAGGAGGGAGCAAATGACTCTGACAGGGAGGGAAGTCTGAGGAACCAGGGAAACAGCAGAGAGAAGGTAGCATTTACCTGTGTCTGTAAACGTTCTGCATTGGAGATCAGAAGAACAACCATTTTGGGGAAGATGTCAATGGGATTTGCTTAAAGACATTTTTTTAAATTTTATTTTTTATTTTTTATTTTTTTTGTTTTTTGAGACAGGGTTTCTCTGTGTAGCCCTGGCTGTCCTGGAACTCACTCTGTAGACCAGGCTGGCCTCAAACTCATAAATCTGTCTGCATCTGCCTCCCAAGTGCTGGGATTACAGGCGTGAACCACTACTGCCTGGTGCTTAGAGACATTTATTGGGTACCTATTGTACATGGTGTACTTCTAGTTTTATGGCAGAGGCCACAGAGAAAGAATTCAAGTTCTAGTCTGAGAAATGGAAGAGCCAAGAGTTTCAGTTTGAGTGAATGGCCTTGAATTGAGAAAAGAAGGGGGTGGTCTGGTTGAAAACAGTGTGGGGTAAGGTTAGTCTGAGAGACATTTCATCTTATCTCTTAGATACCTAAGCCAGTGTTGTTAAAGTGTCACTTTTGGCTAAATGGAGAGAGATACAGGCTGAAGATACAGTATTGAAAGTCACTACCAACATATGAATGGCATTTGAAGTCAGGATATTCGAAGAGTGACATGTATCTGTGGTGGGACAACAAAAAAGTACAACATGTATAGATAGCGGGATAGGTTAATGAGTGTCATTGGGGGAAATTTACATTTAGATGTCAGAGAAACAAGGACTAGCTAGGGAAAGAAAATGAATAAGTATAGGTGGAAACGAAAACTAGAAAGGAATCTGGTATGGTATCCCAACAGCCAAAATTGTGAGAAGTTTCACCAGGAATTTTCACCTTTATCTACAGATATGGCAAACAAAGGAGAGAATGGAAAAATGAGTTTTGATTGCATGTAGCAATGTAGTCACCGACGAGCTGGCGGAGAGTCATTTCAGGACAGCAGTGAGGGCAACTGCCTTAAAGCATGCTTAAGGAAAAATGGGTGTGGTTCTGAAATACTCATCAGTTCATGGAGTACCTACTTTGTATGTACAAAGTCCTGAGTTTATTGTCCATGGCCATGTCACAGGCGAGTGAGGCCACAGCCAACAGGAAGCAGACCCAAGGGATCTGAGCTCAGGTTCTCATTGCTCTTCCCACTGAGCCATCTGATGTCACCACCTGTCAAGGTGGTGGAGCCTCGGGCGTTCCTGTAGAGCTGGGATGCTACCTGAGCTCTTTGAGGCAAAGAGGCTGTTATGCTCTTTGTTGATATTTGAAAATGTGAGTCTCCTGGCATGGAGACATGGTCATGGAAAAGAAAGGTCCTGGTGGGTCAGAGGCATTCGCCAAGAGAGATTCCACTGTAAGAAGCTAGACGGTACAGAAATCAAGTGTTCCAACCTCAAGGGAGAGCTACTAGCATCTGCCTTTGCTTCTTTTCCTGTTGCTATGGTAAAATGCCCCAGCAGAAGGGAGACAGGGTTCATCTCACAGTTCAAAATTCATCATAACAGGGAGGTCAAAGTGATAGGAATTTGAAGCAGCTGGTCACAGTGAGGTCCAGGAAGTGATAAATGCTGGTGCTCAGCTAGCTTTCTCCAATGCATGCAGTCTAGGGCTCATGCTCAAGGAGTGGTCCTTCCCTCAGTTAAGATGGGTCTTCCCATGGTAGTTAGTGTAGCTAAGATAATCTGTCCCCAGGCATGCCCGAAGGACCATCTTCTAGGGGATTCTAGAGCTTGTCAAGTTGACAATACTAACCATTATAGTGGCACATCACAAGGTCTACTACAAATCATTTCCCACACTGTTTATAGTAGATGTTTGCATCTCTCAGAAAACCTCTTCCATGGAGCTTGGGAGATGACTCAGTTAGAAAAGTACTTGCCACACAAGCATGGAGACCTGAGTTTGATCCCTGGGACTCATGTAAAAAGCCAGGCACAGTGGTGGACATATGCTTGTAATTCCAGTGCTGGGTGTTGGTATCAGGACCTCTGAAACCTGTGACATCACATAGGCGACAGCATGACCTACACACCTGTTGCTAAGGCAATGGCCACCATATTTCCAGAATCCACTTGATTCACCTTCCACCTTTACCTGTGACCATGCCACCATCCATCATAAGAGGAGCGTCCCTCCCTCTCTCTCTTTCTCTTCCCCCTTTTCTCTTTCTGCTGCCACCTTGTCCTTTCCTCTCTCAATAAACCTCACGTGGAACTGTTTGGCCTGGTGTGGCCTTTCTGGAGCTGCCACTCAACGATCCCAACACTGGGAATGTAGAGACTCACTGGTTTCTGGGACTTAAAGAGTAGCCAGTCTAGTTTAATCAGTGAATCCCATGTTCCAGTAAGAGACTTTTATCCTAACAAGCTGTAAGACCCCAAAAACCGAGGGTGCCCCAGCACCCCACATCCCGGAAGGCGACACCCAAATCACTCTCGAGAAATGGTCTCGATGCAATAACATGAGGATTTCTTTACTCCAAAATTCTGGGTTCCACAGCCGTACACCTCGCAGGGCTAGAGGACTGTGGACCATGAGTGCCGAATTGCGACAGCTTTTCTAAGTTTATGACAAAGCCCTTGAATCACAAACCAATCATTTCTTAGCATGGAGAGCCCGGGAAATGCGAGCCAATTGATTTGTACCACTCCATAGTTTGTAGGCCAATCAGTTTAAATTATTGGAGCCCGCGCTCAGTGAACCAATTAGTTTCCTATAATGTCTACAGCTGCGTGAACTCCTGCTTAGGGGTAATGGCATAAGTTTACAGAAGCAAGATAAGCTTAGCCCATTTTCAGTTACCCTATGGGGCCAGGATCACCTATTCAAGGCCTTTCTGCTAGGTCTAAACAAAGGGCGGGCTCTGAAATGTGACCTTTTACCTAGTTTCTAACAAAGCGAGATAGCATTTTAAACTACTGATTTCTTGGGGTCGTTAGAATTAGGCTGTATTATTTTCTGTCCTTTCAGTACACACTTACACACACACACACAAACACACACACACACACACACACACACACACACACACACTGCCAAGGACCAGCCTCAGCTTAGAGAAGGGTTCTGAGAAAAGGAGTGTCTGAGAGCAGTGAAAACAAACGACTCAAAGTCAAGTCGTGGGTCCAAGCTGGCGGCCTATGATCTGCTCAAGGCAGCTTTCCAACCTGCTTTCTTTCTGTTCTATTTTTTCTGGAGATCTCCAGACATCTCTCCTTCTAGACAGCTTTCTCTGCTGGAGACAGTTCTCCAAGCAGCTCTCTTGGTATTCTCAAAAAAAAAGAAGAAGAAGAAGAAAAAGAAGAAGAAGAAGAAGAAGAAGAAGAAGAAGAAGAAGAAGAAGAAGAAAAAGAAGAAGAAAGAAAAGAAAAAGGAAAAGAAAAGAAGAGAAGAGAAGAGAAAAGAAAAGAAAGAAAAGAAAGAAAAGAAAAGAAAAAAATAAAGAAAAAATCCTCTGGAGAGCTCATCTCTTGCAGATTATAAATCCAGTCTTATTTTTACATATCAATCCAGTCATTTACTCCAGGTTTCCTTTTGATTATCCTATGAATCAGCATTCTGTAACCCTGGTCCCTTAACTCTTTTTTGTTTGTTTGTTTGTTTGTTTGTTTCTGGAGACAGGGTTTCTCTGTATAGCCCTGGCTGTCCTGGAACTCACTCTGTAGACCAGGCTGGCCTCGAACTCAGAAACCTGCCTGCCTCTGCCTCCCGAGTGCTGGGATTAAAGGCGTGCACCACCACTGCCCAGCCCCTTAACTCTTAAGAGACAGCAAGCACGCATTTTCTTTTAACATTGCAAAAGAATTCAGAGATTTGCCTGACTTTGCTAAGCACAGATGCTAAACTAGCTGGGTGGAGCTCCCTTTCTGAAATTATCATTTCTGCCACACCTGGGCCTATTCCAGCTCGGGCTCAAACTGACCCTGAACTCAGGAATTTGTCTGCCTTTGCAAGTATAAACAAAAAACTTAGCTGGGTGGAATCTCCTGTGATCACCACTCCCTAAGTCTCAGCATTTCCTTCCTTAGTATCTTTCTGATGAATTGGCTCACTGCACAGCTGCTTTTGTTTCTTTAAACTCATCCTTTTGTTTTTGAGAAATTATATATGTTTTTAGAGTTCTTTTCCACAGCCTTAAGTTCTGTCCTGAAGGTCCCAGCATTTACCATTTTACTGAGATATTAGCCACACCTTTGCCTCTCAGACTCTGATTACCATGGAGTCCTGAACGTTAACAGGGAGGACATTCCCTGAGAGGGCTGGTCCCTGAAGAGGGACGTAAAATATCTATATTATTATAGAAACAAAACTTATGTCATAGCATCCAACAACAACACTCTTGGAGTCCCATGCCTTCAGTGCTTGTCCCAGGGGCAGGAACCTGTCATTCTGTCCCCACCAAGGCCATGTGGACCCAGCAATTTACAAATCCTCACACACAGACTCATACACATGCGGATTCATACACATACATTCACACATACACTCATACACACAACCACTCATATACATTCATATACACATTCACATACATACACATGGATTCATACACACATTCACACACATACTCACACTCACACATTCATACACACACATTCACACAATCACTCATACATACAATCACTCGGATATACTCATATACACATTCTCACACACACTCACGTACTCATAAAAACACATTCACACACATCATACTCAGGTACGTTCATACACACATACTTATGCACACATAGTCACACACATTCACATACACACACATACCACACACATAAACACTCATATACAAACATCCACACACATACATTCATACACAAACATGCATACATACTCTTTCTTATACATAAAATAAAATAAAAATTAAGTAAAAGGATACCTCTTCCAGGATTCTCGTTACTTCTGTCTCTAGGCAACTGTGTGTGAGGTTGGTGGATCTTTATGTCAGGTCTGTAACTGGCCTCCAGCAGGCTCATCACCTCAAATCCACTCTCCACCTTGTATTCCTCTCTCCAAGATGGCGTCCCTGCTATGATCCAGATTCTCATCTATTTTAAAAAGTGTGGTCTTGGGACCTATGGCCACCATGCTATTCCTACGCATTGACTCCTGCATTTATTTGCTTGTTCAGAGTTAGGGAAGTATCAGTGACAGGTCACTTGGTCAAACACAGACTCCTCTCCTGCTTCTTGAAGAGCTGGCTTCCCTTGTCTCTTCTGCCATAATAAGACCTTCCTTTCTTAACTGCTGGGGTTTTGAGACAAGAACCCAGTGACCAGGTAGCAGCTTCAGACTGAAGCTAAATGGGGCCTGGTGCGCTCCATTCTGACACTCAAGATGACTAAGGACACGGGGCAGTTTTAGGGTTAAAAAACAACCAAACCCTCAAATGAGTCCCTGTGTGCATAGATAAGACAGACCACATGGTTCCCAGACCTACCTACGTGCCCCACCTACTGGGGCAGGTTAGCATAAAACTAGCCTTTGAATAAAACTTAGTGCTCTGTCCTGGAGTATAGCACCTCATGCTTCCAGGGTGGCCTCTCCTAACTGGCGCTCGTCCATCCACGGCGCAGCGTGCTTGCCACCAGCTCACGCGGGCAGGCAGACAAGGCCTGAAGGCGAGAGTGAAGTAATGCGCATGCTCTGTGGAATGAAAGCGCTTGGTTTCCTTTAGACAATGTTATCAAACGAGGGGAAGAGTCTGGTGCCAAATGTGTACGTCCGTTCTGCTCCACATGGTTAGAAACTGCTTCTGGTTCTACTTTCCGACAAGGATAGAAAGGGACACGTTTTCCAGATCACTGGCTATCTGTGGCCCATGTGCTTAAGGCTGTGTGTCCCTAGGAAAGACGTTAGACTCAGCAAAAAAGCTGCAGTTGAGATTGGTGAACTCCTCTTCCTGCCACTGCCATCCATCACAGCCCATCTGGTTTTTGTTGCAGGCAGAAGGGTGAATTAAATGAGATATGACGGAGCCATCACCCCTGCATTCCTTTGGTCTTTACAGTAAGATATCTCTGCCATTGCCCCAGGGATAAAGTACTACTTTGATTTACTATCTTGGCCAGAGGGTGTGAGTTAGAGAATTCCTCTGGATCTCTCTCTGGGTTACTCCTATTTTACAGCCCCAGGAGCTAATGTGTGGGTCTTGTTCATTCCCAGACAATCTGCTTCCACTGCGCATGCGTGTGGAAGAAACACTCTTTGGGAGTGTTGGTAGGCAAATGAAGTTACTGTCATTTGTTCCCCAGGCCGAGTCTTCATGAATTACCTGGTCCCTAATCCCTTCTCTTTCAGTTTTAGGTAACCCCTAAAACTTCAGTTTTGGTGTGTCGAGCAATCCTTTAAATGTTATGTCTAATGATTTTATTTTCTCAGTTTTTCCTTCCTGGAAAGATCTATTGTGTTCATAAATATTTATTCATTTCATAAACCGTTCTCTTGGGAACACATTTCTCTCCTTTACTCAATGGGATCTGGATCGGTCAACTGATTTTTGAGTTTCTGTTGTGGTCGCAGCCTTTGAACCTCTGACTAGTCACTCTCAATTCTTTTCAGACAATATATTAAGCCACCTCCTTGTTCATTGACCATCATCTTTTCTCTAAAATTGATAACCAAAAAATATGTGCTTTAAAGCATCTCCATAATGTTCATGGGTCATGTGGGAAGCAAAAGATCATTTCTTTTTTGTTTGTTTGTTTGTTTGTTTTGTTGTTGTTGTTGGGTTTTTTTGTTTGTTTGTTTCTAGACAGGGTTTCTCTGTGTAGCCCTGGCTGTCCTGGAACTCACTCTGTAGACCAGGTTGGCCTTGAACTCAGAAATATGCCTGCCTCTGCCTCCCAAGTCCTGGGATTACAGGTGTGCGCCACCACCACCTGGCTAAAAGATCATTTCTTGCAAAGCCGAGGCCTTCTTGATTGCTCTAAGAATTCTAAGAGACTCCCCGGTTGGAGCAGGGAGGAGTAGGCCATCTCTGCCGGCCCAGAAGGTCCAGGAGACACTGGGAATTCTCGGACTTCAAGCTGCATCAGCCCTGCTGTTCCCATCTCCTGTCTCAGGGGCTCATTCTTTCCCAAGTCCGTTCCTGACCTCAGTATAGCATCCTTCGGAAGGTTTTCACACTCCACAATTCTGCTGCTCCTGTATTTTAACTTTGGTTTAAAGTTTGGCTTTGAGATCCTTCAGTAGCAGGAGAACCGTTGCCTTCTAAAGCAGTTGCAGAGTTCTGCTGGTTCTTCTTTCTTTCTTTCTTTCTTTCTTTCTTTCTTTCTTTCTTTCTTTCTTTCTTTCTTTCCTTCCTTCTTTTTTTCTTTTTTCTTTTCTCTTTTTTCTTTTTTTGGTTTTTTCGATACAGGGTTTCTCTGTATAGCCCTGACTGTCCTGACTCTGTAGGCTGACCTTGAACTCAGAAATCCACCTGCCTCTGCCTCCCAGAGTGCTGGGATAACAGGCGTGCGCCACCACCGCCTGGCTTCTGCTGGTTTTTCTATTTGACTTTTAGCTGTTCATTGATATCCGATTGTCTTTTATTTTCATCCCTTAAAACACTGATGGTCCCCAACCATCTCCTACCCTGCATCATAGCTATGTATGTCAAGGTTCATGCCAGCACATTCTATTCTCTCAGGATCCTGCCTGATTCACCACTGGTTGACATTATCGTGATTTTATCAAGACACCAGTGTGTCAGGAGCTTTGCATTACCACTAACTCACTTAACTGCTGCTCCAGAAATCCTAATTCCCTATTGGCTGCGTGTGGGATGGTTGGTCCCTAAAAGTCAAATTAGAGTTTGCTTCTCCAAGGCCTAGACCATTGACTGTTGGGGACATAATTCCCTGTAAATGGGCCTTGGTAGGGATACCCATGAGGGAAGTTTTAGGAGAGATGATATTGGGAGAAATACTTGAAAAGTGAGGGAGGTTAGTGGAGTGGTGTTGGTGTTGGGACACTGCTGCCAAACAGTTGGCAGAAACCTTAAGAAAAGCTTCAGGGGGAGCTAGAGAAAGGCCCAAGTTGCTGAAGGGGTTTGTAGCACCATAGGAGGAACAACAATATGAATCAACCAGTACCCCCAGAGCTCTTGGGGACTAAACCACCAACCAAAGAATATACATGGAAGGACCCATGGCTCTAACCTCATATGTAGCAGAGGATGGCATTGTTGGACTTCAATGAGAGGAGAGGCCCTTGGTCCTGTGACGGCTCGTTGACCCAGTGTAGGGGAATGCCAGGCCAGGAAAGCAGGAGTGGGTGGGTTGGTGAGCAGGGGGAGAGGGACGGGATAGGGATTTTTCTGAGGGAAAATGAGGAAAGGGGATAACATTTGAAATGTAAATAAAGAAGATATCTAATAAAAAAAGAATAACCTCAGGGGAAGGCAAGCTGGGTGGGTGGCTTTTGTGAATCCTACCATGGATAGTCATTGGACATTGGATATGGAATGTCTCTAGGGATCCTAGGCAAGGTGGTTCTTCAGGGCTGATGAGAGAGGAGGCTGGAGAAGGAAAAGGGGGAAGGATGGAAGGATGAACATGAACCAGGTATGAGCAGGCAGAGTCAATCCCTCTGACCTGATGATAGGAGGGTGTCCTTAGCCTTGAGGGTGCCTCTGTAGAGTGCAGCGTAATAGTTACTGTCCCTGGCAAGCACCATGCAATGAGATGCTCAGAGGGCCTGCGAAAGCACGTGACCCGCATGGTTCTCCAGGCTTTTAAGTTGCGTGGGGGTAAGCAGGTGATGTTGGGGTGATGGTAAAGAAAAGGTGGACAGATCAAGAACTTGTCAGTCCCGCGGATTTCAAGGGTCGTGGGAATGAGAGCCTGGACGAGCAGAAAACATATCATGTCCCACGGAGGATTCGTTAGTGGGATGTCTGAGACCATGGGTGGTGTAAATCCTTAAGTTTACTCTTCAACAGACTCTTTCTCTAGATGCCTCAATTTCTGCTCAAGGCACCTTGATTCTCAAAGCTAAATTATCCCAGGGTTCTCTGCTCATTCGGATTCATGCTCATTTGCATACCCAGTTAGTTGTCCGAAGCTTGTCAACAAGGCCTCCTGCTAGCTTCTCCCCCATCCCTGTCTGCCATACCATCTCAAGATCGGGCACCTTGCTATGCCCCCTTCCCTGCTCACTCCACATCTCAGCTACTACAAAAGCTTTGAATCCTAGGCACTCATGTCCGCTGTGGTCTACTAGTTACTACCTAATGGTTCTCTCTTATCTAAACTTTGATTTCAGGAAGCAGTCAACTGGGGTCTGGAAATATTAAATAAAAATTCTCTATATGGATAATTTACATTAGTGTCCTGGAACTACATTCAATTCCACTCTCTTCTGCCTGGCACACGAGTCCTCCATTTTCAGCATAGCCATTTTGTGAGCACTACCCTGTTGGGAGTTACTCCACAGCCATCCAGATAGCCAGCTCTCTTGATGCTAGCATTCAAATAATCTTTAGTTTACTTGACATCACCACCCTCTTTTGTCCTAAGGATTAAACACGTGGGATATATATGCTAGACCTCTGCTCTATCTTTGAACTATATTCTTAGACCTCTTTTTTTTTTTTTATTTTAGATTTTGAAATTTTAGAACAGAGTCTCACAAAATTGCACAGGCTAGCCTTGAACTCACTCTTGGAGATATTCTTGAGTTCTTGATCCTCCTACTTTAGGCTCTGAGTAGCGGAGATTAAAGGCCTATGCCACCATGGCTAACTTAGTCATTATGCTGTTAGTGATTGCTCTACATTTTCAAAGTAGTTATTATCGATTTCTTACTGTGCTCACTGTGCAAATGGTACTTTATGACAGATGTGTGTAAAGGAGGGACTGCTTCAGCCATATGGTTTCGTGTTACCTGTGATTTCTGGGATTCGTGAGCTATATCCTCCACAGATTTGGGGAGCAACTTGTACTTGGCTGACATTTGAATCTTGGCAAAGGACAGCTCTAGATGAATTGATTCCTTACAAAAGCCTCCCGTGACATCCCATGATCTACCATCTAAATACAGAGGCTTCTTCTAGGGTGTCTTCTTCTAGGGTGCATCCCAGCCATGCCTCCTGACTTATTTCCCAACATGGCTCTGCTGGTTTTGACTGAAGGAAGCATGGCCAACCTCACTCAGGTGCAACCCAGATCCAGGGGTCACATTATGCTATGGAAAAAGAGAGACACGTAGACCCTGGTAGAGAGAGGTGGAGACACTGCAGGCTAAGACACCACTACAGGCTGCCTCTCGTGCTGTGGAGCCTCTCTGTTCTCCAAGATATCTTGCCATGAGATGGTTCAGATGCTCTAAACTCTCTTTTTCTTGGGTTTTATCTAACAGCTGAGAAATCTGCTCTCTTCCTCGTACATATAAACACCCTGCAGTGTGCATGTGTGTTGGGGGGGCTCAGCATTATTCCTCCCTTAGCGAAAGCATGGAAACAAACCAAACAAGCTCCAGGCCTGAACACTCCCTACCTCCTCAGAATTTCAGGAAAGGACGCGTGTGTGAGTGACTGAGTTTGTTCAATAGTAGGCAAGGAGATGCTTATGTAATAAGAGCCCCAGACAACAGGAACATTCCAGAAACACAGCATGACTGTGCTACAGGCACTGGGAGAAGCTGCTTTTCTTGTCAGGTTTAGACAAGACATCTATACCTTTGGTAAATCAGGGATCAATGCGGGTCAGACAAACTTTGTATCAAAGGCCTGTGAGTATAGTGTTTCTTTGTAAACATAATTTCTTTTGCCCTTTAAACCCCCCATGTCATTGTTTTTCAAACAAAACTGTGTGTGTGTGTGTGTGTGTGTGTGTGTGTGTGTGTGATTCTTGGGTAAGTGAGCACTTTAAATGAGTATTTAATGTTATTTGAATGTATTTGGCACTTATAAATGGTAATCTGAAAATATCAGATGGATAATAAAATAGATTTCAATATCATTCCTCAAAAAGGAAAATGTCCTTTGTTTTTGTTGTGTGTGCTGTCTGATGCTTCCCTCCCCACGTCCTCTCTTCCTGGAGTAAGAATCTTATCTTTCAAGACTGTCAGAAAAATAACCTATTTTTAAATTTTTTAGAATTTCAGTCTTTTGGAAAAGGAAAGCATTGTATGGAAAGCAACAGGGGCAGCTGCAGCAGCAACAATAAGAAAAAACCTCCCTTACAGTGCCCGCTGCATGTCCACGGACCTGCGGGAGACATGTCAGGCTCAAATGGATTCGAAGCATATTCTTAGATTAGAGTTAGTTACCCAGAATTTCTGAGAGAGGTGATGGGTAAACTTTCAAAATTGGTAAGGATTTTAGTTCATTGCAGTCAGAAGTTAAAAATAATTACAGTGAATTTTAAGTCACAAGAAAACCTTCCTTCTAATCTGGCTCCCAAGGCTGGCTGGAGAAAGGCCTTTATGCAGGCATTTGGGACAGCTCTTTCTTTAGAGAAAAAGTCAGCCGTCTGTTTTTCTTCTCTCTGGGGTAGCTGCCATTTCGGACAGGCAGGCACAAAGCCGGGAACATAATCAAGGGCAGAGAAAACTCACCCCATGTTCTATTTGTCATGCTGACCCACAGGTCATAACCTGAAAGTTTATGGATCAGGGAGACAGGGCCTCCCTGGAAGCCTGTTTTCTGGGCTTTGGCTGATGCTAAATTCCTGACTTCTGAAAGAGGGGAGGGTGTGGACTTCCAGGGCTAGCCAGTGGGAAGGAAGTAATATTCATTAAGAGTGTCTCGTGCAAGCCTTGCAGGCAAGCATGCTCAGTGTAAATTCTCCCAGAGTCTGTCAGCTATGTTTGAGCTCGGTCCAACAGGAGGGCTGCCTTTACTTTTTTCCCTACCAGGAAGAATGTTCCATACCTCTCTCTCTCTCTCTCTCTCTCTCTCTCTCTCTCTCTCTCTCCCTCCCTCCCCCTCTCTCTCTCTCTCTCAGAAGATCAGTAAACTGTTATTTTCTCATCAGTTCAATAATACAATGCCCTCTGATGTCCACACCAGCATCTCACTGGAGAAGAAAAGAATATTGTTGACTACCTGGGACCAGAAGACTTCTTAGGTCAGTAGAAGCTAACCAGGTACTCCTGAGTCTTCCGGAGTCAGGAATCATCTTTTCTTAGTGATTCAGGGAACTGACAGCAATTTAATTGTCTTTTCAACTGGCGGGTGTACATACAACAATATTTTTCCACATGCGAACTACAGTTTTCTTATGTTAGAGTGATATGTCTTTGGATTAATTTGCATTTGAAAGAAACTCTTTTTTTTTTTTTGTACAGGAGTTTTCTCTCTCTTCTTTCTCTTCTCTACCACAAATTATATGCTTTTCAAGTAAATATTGTAGTGAACTGATGTTGCAGTCCTAGTCAAATGTGGATGTGGTCATTGTGGCATTAATTCTTGGCAAGGGTGGCTTTGATGAAGTTAGCTTTTGTGCTGCCAAAGATAAAAGGGAGTTAGTTTATTTCTGTCATTGTTTCTGAAACTTTTGATAGGTTTGGAGGCTGCACTGAGAACCCTGGGGGGAGAGAGAGCGAGCGAGCGAGCGAGAGAGAGAGAGAGAGAGAGAGAGAGAGAGAGTTTTTTCCTATTTAATGTGCAAAAAATATATCTTTTTAAAAAATATTCAACTCTCTGCTTCTAAGTAAGGATTGTGTATCTTTTTAAGAATCTGTGTAGTGATAAAGTGTAGTTTGGGAGAGAGATATCCAGTAGAAGGAAGAGACAGTTTGTAATGAACAATTTAAATCAAGACCCTCATGGTAACCTGATGCAAGAAAAGAAAAATATTAAGTGCTGTGAACTCACTGATTTACTGAGGTTTGCACCTTTAAATCTTTCTTTTTGGAGAAAGTGGATTCAACTTTAAAGCATTGTTCTGTAACATCAGGTGATGATGATGTCACACTCAGCAGAACAAGCAAGTGTGCAGACAGTCCCTTTAAAAACATCTGAGGGCGGGGCTTAGGAAACTACCCGGCATTAAGGGAGCTGGGGTCCCCGGCTGCTTTGCTATATTATGCACAAATCTTTAGAGCAAAGGGTCCTTTTTTTATTTTCAAAACAAAAGGGCCAGTTAAGTAGTATTGATTTGTCTGGGATTAAATATCTGCTGGCATACAGTGCAACACAGACTACCTATATGTTAGTCAGACCTGTCAACAATTCAGGGCATGGAAATGAAAGTCCCTGAATTTTCACAGGGTCAAAGACAGCAGCAGCAGCAGCAGCAGCAGCTCCTCATTACCCTCCACACCCAGAAAGGGCTGAGAGTGGCGGGACGTGGAGTGAGGAATCGTGGCCTGTGAGCTGACCTTGATCTCTTATGTCTATCTGCTCTTAAGGGGCAGCAGACATGGAGAGCTGGGAGGAGCAGGACCTCAGGGGAGATCAGGAGGGAGAGGCCAGGGAACTCGTGACCAGCCAGTGATCCAGAGAGGTCTAAATTCACTTGTTCTTGGAGTGAGTCCTGGGGTTGTTGGCTGGACCTGCCTTTCAGTTTCTCTAAGTTAAGGTCCCTCTTCATGGATGGGTTGGCTTCATTTCATGCAGAGCAGTCTCTCAGGAGACAGCAAAGGTCCTTCAGTTTCCTTTGCTTCTCTCTAACTTACAGCACCGTTCTTGCGTGGTTTGATTGAAGGCACAGATGCTTTCTTGGGTGAGAAAGCACAGGTCTCTCTGAAGGTGAGTGTGAGCGAGTGTGTGTGTGTGTGTGTATATGTATGCATGTGTTTATGAGCGCTTGTATATGGGTGAGTGTTTGTATATGGATGAGTGTGTCCATGTGTGTGCTTGCATGGGGAGGTGTAAATGTGTACATGTGTATACAAGTGTGAGAGAATATATGCTGTGTATACATGAATGATTTTATGAGTGTACATTTAAGTGTGAAAGAGTATGTGTGAGTGTGCGCTGTGTCTGTGTGTGCCCTCACAGCCTGGATTCTGAGACCTCACATCTTGGAAAGATTTGCAAGACTGGGGGTGTTGGTTTGGATCAGGGACCTTTCTTATTGTACTGACACGTGGTCAGTATTTTGGAATGTTCTTCTGACTTTTTTGCCATTACTTACACCATTCCCTTTAGCTTCGTTCCCTTATCATAACCAATGAAGAATAGCACCGAAACTCTTAGAGGTCCAAAGATAACCAAAAGCTGTGCAAGGGAGCAGAGGTGGGCCTCCTGGTAGTCATATCTAGGTAAAATTTAGATTATGACAAGAGTAAATGGGGGCAAGGAGTCTGAGTCTTACACTCATTTTAAAAACTATATATCATTGACTTCCTGGCTTCCTTGTTCTCAGTATGTATGCTGAGTGTGGATTCTGGATTCAACCCACATCTCCACCCACTGGACTCTTAGAAAGGCAGGAATGGTGTATTTTATTGGAAACAGGTGGTTTGCACTAAACAGTGTCTAAGTTAATGTAAGTTTAGATCCTTTAGGTTTAAGTTTCAGCTGTTCGGTAGCAGCATAAATCTGTGTCTGTGTCTGTACTGTGGACTCAGTTTCCCTATTTCATGGGACACTTTTCTTAAACTGAACGCCCCGGTATCACACTATCATAAGCCTGAGAGGGTTTATGGGGCTTCACAGGTAACTCTCATTTCTCCTTATTTTCCATCAACACCATCCATTGAAATAGATAGGTTTCCAATAATGTGTTGAGAAGCTACAAACACAAAACCAAACTAGGTTGGGTCAGTGTTGACATCAGACAAAGGTGCAGGATTGAATGATTTCCTGCCTCTGGTTGGACAGAGACTGCATGGGAACTCCTAAGTTCTGTGTCCCCAAGCGCCAGAAGCACCGTAGAGCCAGAACCTTTATGGCGTGTCAGTTCCTCTACAAAGGAGAAAGTCAAGGCTAAAGAAGTTGCATGCACTTCACTCATGGTTCTAGTAAGAGGTTGGGGAGCTGGATTTGAATTCTCTTTGTTGAATCCCAAAGGATGCATGGTCTTCTGTCCATGCTCCTGGGCATTGCTGGGGTTCTTGGCATCTGTCTGTGCTCAAATATAAACAAAGCTAAGAGGTGGCTGTGATGAATCTATAACTTGGAACAAACCCTAAACTCTTGGGAGGTTTGTGTTGTTACTTTTGGTTGTAATAAAGTAAGTACCAGTTATTCTCATATTGTCCACACCAGGGTGGCTGTGGTGGGTCACCATAAGTGGAAATTTATTGACAGTACAAATTGTGCTAAATGATAAAATGGGCTGGCTAGAACACGTTCACTCCAAAGAAAGGATGTGAGGCGGTTGCCTGCACAGATGTATACGGACTTAGCAGTCCTGGTGAGCCAAATCTAGTTCTCTTTGCTATGGTTCAGATATTACTGAGAAGGTTTCTTGGATGGGAAGGTACAGATGGCTGGTACACTTAGGATGACTTCATAGATTTGACAGGGACTGAAAACAAGCAGCGTGCATCAGGGTTGAGACTGAGTTTCTCCTGGGCACCCCTGGTCATCGTTGACTGGAGGTCAACAGCACCCCTGCCCTCCAGAGCTCTGGGGTTTTAGTGACTATGGCACTGCAATAGAAAGATCCTCCTAGAGATGGAAAGGTCAAGGGTCCACTTGCAAAGCAAATCGGTTGTTCCTAATGGAGTATTTTCTGTACTGAGAGCTGTAAGGATGTCTATTGTCAGGAGAGAGCCACTCTCTCTGCTTGGATCACGTACCCTCCAGTTGAACCAATGCAGTGTAGTACTTAGACTAACTACATGAATGTAGGCAGCACAGGTCTGAGCAGGCTGACCACTGCTCAAGATGAAAGTTCCAGATGTCTATGTCCACTTCGTACCTTCCTTACCTTCTAATGGAGAATTCTCTTTCAGGGGCTTTCCACAGCCTTTAAATACATTTGTGCAGGAATGGTAGGGGGGCAGTGAGGGGGATGGGGACAGGAAGGAGGGAGTGTGGCTGGCTTTTGAGAAGCTTTCCTCAAACCTTTCAAAGTTAAGCAGTCCAAAACTGCTGGCTAGTTTTATGTCAACTTGATGCCGCTATACTCATCTACACGAGGGGAACCTCAGCTGAGAAAATGCCTCCATTAGAGTGAGTTGCAGACTGGCTAGCCTTGAGAGGATTTTATTAATTAGTGACTGATGAAGTCATTGTCTTTGGTTCTATGAAGGAAACAGGTTGAGCAAGCAGTATGGAGTAAGCCAGCAAGCAGCATGTCTCCGTAGGCTCTCCACCAGCTTCTGCCTGTGTTCCTGTCCTGTGTGGGTTCCTGCCCTGACTGCCTTTGATAATGAACTGTGATAGAGAAGTGTAAGCAAAGTAAAGAAGTGAAGAACCCTTTCTTCTTCAGCTTGCTTTTGGTTTGGCTTGTGGTATTTCACCATAGCAAAAGTAACCCTAAGTAAGTAGGAGGTTTCAGGAAAGGAACCCTGGTCTAAGAGAAGTGGATATGCTGTGTATCAGCCATAGAAGCACAGAGGGACCATGAGGTCACTGACCTAGCATAGGGTACACTAGCTTTTAAAGCATGTGAGTGTGTTTGTGTGTATCTATGTGTGTCTGCATCTGTATGTCTGTGTATGCATCCCACACATCTATTCATGTGTGCTTGGAGGCTAGAGGTTGACACTAGTTTCTTCTATCAACTGCCATCATATTTTTTGAGGCAGCGTCTTTCCCTGAACTTGGAGCCCATCCAATGGCAGGGTTGGATGGCTAGTGGGTCTTTGGGAGCCTCCTGTCTCTACGGAAAGGCACCGAGACACATAGCTTTTTGTGTGGGAGCTGGGATCCAAATTCAGGATGTCTTGCTTCACAGCAAGTGTTTTCTCCTGAGCCTCAGGATGCCTTGTGTCCGGAAGCTATTCTGGAAACAATGTGGCAACTCCTCAAAAAACTAAAAGAAAGAATTGGCTCGTGATCCAGCAACGTTGTTTCTTGGTGTATTTCCAGAGAGTGACAGACAAGGTCTTAAGAAGATACTTTGTATCTGTGTTCCTGGCCGCATCAGAACAATTGCCCCAAAGTAGAAGCAACCTAGGGCTCATCAGTGAGGGAATGGATAAGGAGACTGTGGTATATCCATGCACTACAATACGATACAGTCTTGAAAATGAAGGAAATCCTGACATATACTACATCATGGGTCAGCATTAAGGTTATTATGGAAAGTAACCAGTCTCTAAAGGACAAACTCTCATGATTCCACTCATATGAAGTATGGAGGGAAATCAAACACACAGAAAGGGAAAGTAAAATGCTAGTTCTGGGGGCCAAGGGTATCTGAGAGATGTGATTAATACATAGAGGTTTGGTTAGGGAGTATGAACACATTCTGGAAGAGGATGTTGGTGACAGATGGCAACCTGACAATATGGATGTTCCAAATGCTTCTGATAGTGCACTTAGAGATGATTAATCAGGTAGATTTTTATGTCGTGTATCATTAACCACAATAAAAAACTTTAAAAATTGAGATTATAAAAATATGGCTATATTAAGGAAAGAAGGGCCATAAATTTGAGAGGGATAAAGGTGGAGTGGACCAGGGTGGGGTTGGAGAGAAGAAAAGGAAAGAGAAATGATATAATTTTAGTTTAATTAATTTTATTTAAATTAAAGATAATGGCGGCACATACCTTGAGTCCCAGCACTCAGGAGACCAAGGCAGGTGAATCTGAGGTCAGCTTAACCTAGATAGGAAGACACTGTCTCAAAAAGAAGACTGTATTAAATTTACAAGGGCTCTCCCTTGTAAATGTGTGAGAATCACACTCAAGTGGAAGAGAATAAAATAAGCCAGTGAGGCATGATGGGAAACAGTTCAGCAGTTCAGAGCATTTATTGTTCTTACTGAGGTCTCCCGTTTGAGTCCCAGCACCCACAACCATCTACAACTCCAGTTCCAGGGTAACTGATGCCCTCTTCTGGCTTCCTTAGGCACCTGGCATGAAGGAGGTATGCAGGTGGTGTGCAGGTGGTGTGCAGGTGGTGTGCAGACATACATGCAGCCCAAATACTGATGCACATGAACGAAGTAAATTTAAACATCAAAATCAAGAGATAGGTATTTTTTTAAAAAAAATTATTTATTTTGTATGTATGAGTATTTGTTTTTTTTTTAAGATTTGTTAATTTATTATATATAAGTACACTGTAGCTGTCTTCAGACTCTCTAGAGGAAGGAATCAGATCTTGTTACAGATGGTTGTGAGCCATCATGTGGTCACTGGTATTTGAACTCAGGACCTTCGGAAGAATAATTGGTGCTCTTAACTGCTAAGCCCAAGAGATAGGTATTTTAACTCCAGCCCAAGAGATAGGTATTTTAAACCAGTCAATGAGTGCAGATTTTGGAAGTGCAAGAAGATGGCCACTGATACACAGCAAAGGGGATTTTAGAGTTTCCATATACGAGGAACTTAGAGGTGAGCTTTCATTCCAGCCTTATGGTTGCACAACACAAGAGGCCAAGACTTGAACTTGTTGTCTCTGGCAGCTGACGGGTTGTGGTGTGTCACCGGCCGTGCTGTGACCTTGATTTGCGACACCATCTTTGGTAGTCTGGTCAGTTTTCATCAGGGACAGCCTTGGTAAAAGATCTTGGTGAGAAGAGTAGTAGAACCAGAGAGACACGTGAGGATGAGTCTAATTGTCTAATGGGGAGAAGGGAAGGTCATGCGCACCCACTAAGTGCGCTATTTGTGGTATCCATTCACAAATACTTATCTTACCTGTACAATGGACTCAGGGTAGATTTTGCATGGCTATTTTGTTTATTTATTTTAAAATGTTGTTGTTGTTGATTTGTATATGACATGTGCACCTCTGTGTCTGTAGGTGTGGAGATGAGATGAGAATCCCGGTGGGGGGGGGGGATGAGTTCTCTTTTTCTACCATTTTGCAGGCCTTACATGACATTTTAATACTGGTGTCTTTTTCTTTTTTGCCTTTGCTTTTGGCTGTTGGGGAATAAATCCATGTGTTTTAGTAAACCACCCTCAGTGACCTTAGAAATTCCACTTCCCTAAACCCTCTGTGGCAAGCCTCCCTGGCTTTCACTATTAGCAGCAGCGAAGGAAGCTTTTCCTGGGACAAATCTATCCTGGTGTCCCCCACAGTCAGCTTCTCCAGGTGGTTTCCTGGGTGGACTCCAGCGTCAGAATTCACAGTCTGAACTGAAATGCTCCTTTTGACCAGCGTTCACTTGGCATGATGTCAGCTTCCTGGGGGACAAGGCCAGGTGTGAAGCTGGCTATCCCGAAGGCAGGTGCCGGAATGAATGGGCGTCCATACTCCCCACCCAGGAAGACATCGCAAGGCTCCTTTGTTTGGTTTGCACGCAGCCCTCAACGTAGGGTCCCTTCTGCCTTCAGCAGGTGGAGGGTGCCATCTTCTCCATGGGTTTCCCACAGACCGCTTACTGCTTGCCAAGGCCTGGCCTACACCTCTAGCTCATTTATTTCTGTCATGGCTTCAGGACTCTGGAATGAAGTAGGGGAGTGGGGAGGAGGGGGCCCTGGGGGATGGGGGATGGGGCAGAGCGAGGTGTCTATGATGTGAGAAGTAAATTCAGCATGTGGGGGGCTCCTTCTCCCCCCACCCCACTTCCACCGGCAGGTCTGCAGCTCTGGAGGGCAGAGCTGTGAGCTCAGGGAGGGGACTTTGTTTGAAAATCTGCTCTGTGAGATTGAAGCCACAGCCTGGGGTTGCAGAAGGCTAGGATTAGAGTAGGGCCCCATGGGGACAGAAAAGTAGGCAAAGAATGTGTTTGAAAATAGCATCTTGACTGTTCCAGAGCCAGTCACCCTGTCAGCAGTAAGCAGCTGCATGGGGTAGGTTTTCTTTCTTTCTTTTTTTTCTTTAATGAAATGATGCCTGTCTAGGGGCAGGGAGGTGACCAGTGAAGCACATTCTCATCTTCCTTATGAGAAATTTTCAACCGCAGAGCATCAGCGTGCCAGTCCCGGAAACTGCATTTACCATGAGTGACAAGTGAGATATTAAATCGAGGCACACTGACACAAACTCCCCAATCCTCTACGCCTAGGACATACAGCAGAGCCTTTCCATGATCTGATTTCACTAGATAATTATTGGAATGTCCACTCCATTTTTCCTGTGAAAAGGTTGTAAAAATCTGACAAGAGACAAACCCAAGGAAGGACGTGGGTGACTATTCTTGCTAGGGTAGTGCTTGCATTCGTGGATGGGGACATAGATCACATTTGAATGAGATTTTAAATTTTAAAAAAGTCTAAATGATTTTATCTCATTTTCATAACAGTGCTATGAAGGAGGTCTTGCTATGTGCAATCAATAATCTCAGAAAGGCTGACTTGTTAGTCACCTGCTAAGGTCCCAGGATTAAGACATGACAAGCAGGAGATTCAACTCTGGGACTTTGGCTCCAGGTTCCTGAAGTAGTTGCTGGCACCTCAGACAGGGGACATATTTTACCAGGGCCACTCTAGCCTGGGACTGGGGAGTCACACATCTTAGTCCTGGTCTGTCCATTCAGGTTAAAGACAGTCAGGGAGCCGAGCAGAGCACACAGGTTTCTTATTTTCCTGGAATAATGTTTTTATTCTTTGAGAACTTTATGCAATATATTTGGATCAGATTCCAAACCCTCCACAACTTTTCCCAGCTTTCCCCCATGTCCCTACCCACCCACCATTTCTGGATGTGGAGCATGCCGTGGTGTGCCACACCATTAAAGAAAGCTGACTCTCCCTCTCCCAGTGGCAATCCTATGACAGTCGCATTTCATCAAGGGGTGGGATTTCATGCTCGCCCCCAGCCCCCTCCACGCTGGTATTCTGTGTGGCCTGATCTTGTGCAAGTCTTGTGCATGCAGTCATAGATGTTGGAACTTCGTGTATGCAAAAGCCCTCCCATGTCCAAGAGGGTATTATTTTTATTGCTGATGTCGACTGCCTCTGGCCCCTACAGCCTTTCTGTCTCCTCTTCCACAGCAATCACCAAGCCTTGGGTGGAGGGGTGTGATACAGGTATCCCACACAGGACTTAACCCTTCCTCAGATTCTTAGTCTCTGCACATTGAACCACATGTGATTTTTCTATACATCTGATGATGATCATCATCTAGGCCTGTTTCCTATCTTGGCCACTGTAGGCAGTGCAGCCATAAACTTGAATATGCACGGGTCTCTGGGAACACCCAGGCCTCTAAGCTCACATAGTCTGTGCCCAGGGTCAGCTTTCCTGAGGCATGGTGATGTCTCAGAAGGGTGAGTGATTGCTACAGACCTCTCTTGCCCTTTCTCCTACACAACTGTCTATACATACAGGTATTCTGCCAGCTGCCCTCAGCCTCACCCTGATGGGTATATAGGTGCCCTTATGTAAAATAATCATGTCTCCTCACACATTACACCAAGGATCATTTATCCATTGCTCACTGAACAGCCATCACATGTGGAGCAGTTCATGGTGTTTATATCTGGGATTGCCAGGTGTTCTGAAGTCCTCCTCCATTTTCAAAGCCTTAGTGGAAGGCCGCCTTGTTGGGCTGGGGGGCCTCCCATAACTGGTCTTCAGCTCACAACTTCCTGTTTCAGTCTAATTTTGGGTGAATAAGTCCATTTTGTTCTGACTGATGGCCCATCTCAGAGCTCAGCAGCCCTGTGAAGAGGTTCTGGACACTAGTCATTCCAAGTTTAGTCACATAGCAAAACTGTCTCAAGGTGTTCTGGTTTCATTTGTTTGTTTGTTGATTTGAGTCAAACTTGAGCCATTTGAAAAGAGGGAACCTCAACTAGGAAAATGCCTCCATTAAATGATATTTGCAGGCAAGTCTGTGGGACTTTTATTTTTTTTTAGAGATTGGTGTGGGAGGGCCCCACCCACTATGGGCAGTGACACTAGTGGGCAGCTGGTCCTAAGCTGTAAAAGTAAGCAGACTGGTCAAGCCAGGAGAGTGAGCCAGCAGGAAAAGTTTCTCCATGATTCTTGCTTAATTTACCATTTTCCTGATTTAAATTCCCATCCTGGCTTCCCTTCATGATGGGCTGTGACCAGGACCTGGGAACCAAATAAGTAAGCCCTTCCTCTGCCAAGGTATTTTTTTGTCATGTTATCACAACAACAGAAAGCAGGAGAAAGGACTCCTTTCTACAAGTGTGTGGTGGAAAAGGAGGAGTAACTGTTGAAAGGAAGCTCATTTTCCAGCATATAGGAGTAAAACAGAATGGTGCATATCCCTGTGATCAATAAAGTTATTTAAGGTTGAGAAGATTTGAACTTAGAAAGGAAATATGACTTTTGTATCACATGTGGCAGATTCTGAGGTAATTTCCCACCATCTCTGAGGTAACTTTCCACCATCTTTGAGGTAACTTCCCACCATCTCTGAGGTAACTTCCTATCTACCATCTTTGAGGTAATTTCCTACCATATCTGATGTAACTTCCCACCATCTCTGAGGTAACTTTCCACCATCTCTGAGGTAACTTCACACCACCTTTGAGGTAATTTCCTACCATATCTGATGTAACTTCCCACCATCTCTGAGGTAATTTCCCACTATCTCTGAGGTAACTTTTTATCTCAAGACTAGTAATTTTGAGAGGGAATGAGCCAGGGTTACAAAACAATGAAGGCTCAGAGGACATTTTTGTTGTCTTTGAGTTAGACATTGACTCGTTCACACCTTCAGGTTGGCTTAGCATTGTACTGAAGACTTTCAGAGCTAAGAAAATCTGAATTTGGGTGGTGCAGGAGTTGTCTGCTCTGGCCTCCCAGCATTTAACTGTCATCACCAATGTAGTGTTGCCACTATGGCTGCGTGCCTGTGTTAACGCTAAGGGTTGGTGGAGAACCTCAGCAAGTAGGTGTGCTTAAAAGAATTCTTTTAATGTATGTGCAGCTGCTCAACCTTAGAATAGGCATGTGAGAGATCCCTAACAATAGAGCTTCCTGGGACAATGTCATCATCATGTACTGTCTTAGTTAGGGTTTTAGAGCTATGAACAGACACCATGATCAAGGTAAGTCTTATAAATGACATTTAATTGGAGCTGGCTTACAGGTCCATTTTCATCAAGGAAGGCATGGTATAGGAGGAGCTGAGGGTTCTACTTCTTTATCCAAAGGGCACCAGGAACAGACTGGGCATGCTTGGCTTGCTTTCTTATAGAACCCAAGACTACCAGCCCAGAGATGGTACTACCCACAAGGTACACACAGCTTGTCTTCTAGGCTATAGATGACTAATTGAGAAATGCCTTACAACTGGATTTCATGGAGGCATTTCTTCACCCGAAGCTCATTTTTCTATGATAACTCCAGCTTGTGTCAAGTTGACACATAAAACCAGCCAGTACACGTACCAAGCATATAGGTAACGCCTTTCCTCAATCCTGGCAGCTTTGCTCTGACGGTGTGGTGTGTTCAACCCTCTTAGCTTCTCCTGCTCTTCTTTAGAAGTTTGTCTAGAAACTTCTTGGATTGAAGTCTGTCGTCAATAGAGTCCCATCTCACTACTCTTGGGAAGTTTTCAGTTAGAACGCGATGAACATGGCGGTGAACACATGTCACCCAAACATTCAGGAGGTTGATGATGGAAGTGTGTACCTGTGGATGAAGAACATACTGGAGAAAGAGGTATTCTTCCAGATTATCCATTCTTGATTCAGACAGGCCTTCTGTGTTACACCCTTCCCAAACTGTGGATCTTCAAAAGGTTATTCTAAGTTATGAAAGAATGGATAATTATTGTTTTATTATTTTGTTTTCTTCTCTCTCCCTGTCCCTCTCCCTGTCCCTCTCCCTGTCCCTCTCCCTGTCCTTCTCCCTGTCCCTGTCCCTCTCCCTATCCCTGTCACTCTCCCTGTCCCTCACCCTTTCCCTCTTCCCTCCCTCCCTACCTACCCCCCCCCCCCCCCCCCCGTGTTTCTTTTAGACAGGGTATGTAGAATAGCCCTGGTTGGTTTGGAACTCACTGTGTAGATCATCCTGGCCTCAAACTCACCGAGGTCCACCGGTCTCAGCCTCCCTAGTATGAGATTAAAGGTATGTGCCACCACACCTGGCTGATGCTTCACTCTTATTTAGAAGCTGCCACTTCAGTGACTCTTTTAATTGCTGGACACACACATGCTGTGGTGAAGTGTTCTTGTGTGGAGAGCAAGGTTCTAACCCTGCACCCCTGCTCTGATGCTCTAACCTTCGTGGAACCTGCTTCTAACTCTGTGCCCATAAATAACAACGAATGGGGAGAAAGGCATAGACCTGACCCGAAGGGCGTTATTCTAGTAAAGTGAGCTCAGAGTTTGACGGGGCATAGAATAATGCCTGGTTCGTGGAAAATATCCAAAATGTTTGTCAAATCAGATGAAGAAAGTCCACAAAATTGTTTCAGTGTAGGCAAAAAACTGAGGGTTTTTTTTTTGTTGTTGTTTTTCTTTCTCCCCTTTCGACTTCTCCTTCCTCGGTTCGTTGAAATTTTCTTAGTGTCTAACTGGACTGAAGCCAGTCACTTGAACTCTCCAGCACAGATGCATCCTCAGGAAATGTTCTTTCAGTAGTATTGTATGAGGTATTTACTTTGGTACTCACTAAAAATGCCTTGGGGTTTTTGTTTTGTTTTGTTTTGGTTTTTTGGTTTTTTTATTCTTTTTTTTTTTTTTTTTTGGTTTTTTGAGACAGGGTTTCTCTGTATAGCCCTGGCTGTCCTGGAACTCACTCTGTAGACCAGGCTGGCCTCGAACTCAGAAATCCGCCTGCCTCTGCCTCCCAAGTGCTGGGATTAAAAGCGTATGCCACCACTGCCTGGCACCTTCAGCTTTCTAAATATCTAAACTTTCTACTTGCAAAAGAAGCCAGTCTACTTCCTGAGAAGCAAGTCTGTGCTAGGAAGGGCATGTAAAAAGGACATTGTACATTGATATTGGCTCACAGATGATTGCATCACTCTGTACACAAAGTTTGAATGCTGTCATGTTAAACAGATGGGTTCACATTCTTGTCAAAATTCCCAAGAACAAGTTTATGCAGGTATAAAAACAAATAACAACATCCTGACTTCTCTCAAATCCATCATTTAGAATTATTATTATTAATGTTGTGGTATATTAATTTGTCTATTTCAATTGAAGCACTTTAATCATGTAATTTTGATCCCTAAATATTTGTTTAAAACATGGGTTTTTTCCCCCCTGCTATCAGGATTATTATATCAATCAATACTCTTCTTCTCTGGTCTAGCTGATTGATAGTCAAATTTCCCTAGGGGCTCCCAGGTAGCTTTTCTAGTTTGTGTCCTGAAATGAAGACAAAACAATCCCTATACTACTTTGGTTATCAGGACTCTGAGGTTTCTTTCACTAAGTATGTGTCCTAGTGCAACCTGAGAAGGTTTTACTGTGTAATAGGCTCAAGACTGGGAACCTGGCAAAGCTCTGAAGAGGGCTGATGTTAGGTGGTTGTTCAGTGCACCTCGTGTAGCGCCATTGTCAAAACAGGGGTATGCCGGTCTGTTCCATCAATGGGGAATGCCGCTGTCTATAGCCAGGGTACCCCAAGAACCAAAAGCATGAGGAATGAGTCATGGTCGCAGGGCTCGGGGGCCTGCTGAGGTGAAGGTAATCCTTCATGTTAACAAAGGTGTCTAAAAGATGCTCTAAGAGCCCAGGGGCTCAGGTGTGAACCATGCAGGGGAAGGAGGTGTGACTGGACTGTCTGTTTCTCTGACCTTCTCAGTTCTACTGAGGCATGTTGGAATATAGATGATCAAAGCTTCACTTCTGGGCCATGCTGGGGAGATGATAGATGGGTTGTTCAGGAAGAGAGAAAATGACTGGAGTTTCCCTGGACTAGTGAGAGGAGATCTAAGTCCTCGGT
This sequence comes from Apodemus sylvaticus, assembly GCF_947179515.1. NCBI lineage: Eukaryota > Metazoa > Chordata > Mammalia > Rodentia > Muridae > Apodemus > Apodemus sylvaticus. Next base: position 87,902,997 of record NC_067478.1, on the reverse strand, counting down.
GTTTTGGAATCTTCAAAGTGTCTGCTGTGTGACCAGAGCAAGACACCTTGAGATTGGGTGTGGAGAGTGGTACCTTTACAGAGCTGTCAGAGCACAGGTTTTGGTGGAGGTGGTGAGGTGCTGTAGCTTTTATAGACCATCAGGAAAGGTGCCTAGTAATTATAAATAAAGGATTTTAGGTTCCACCCTTGGTGTCTAACACCCTTTCCCTTAGTGACATACCGTTGGTATTTCATTCTTTGATGAGTATAAATTGTGTTGGGTCTCCCTAAATATACCAAGCTCTTGAGAATGGGTAGTATCTCCCAAGAAGTGGGGTTCTCAGGAAAGCACACATTAAAAATAAATAAATAAATAAATAAATAAATAAATAAATAAATAAATATTCTCCCACAATTTCTCCTTTAAGCTACTGCCTCAGATATCGTTGTCTGCCTAATTTGGAAGGAATTCTGAAGATGATGGATTATCAGTAGGGAAAGGGGCAGCCAGGTACACAGGAACATGTGTTTGCTCCTAACACCAGAGGAAGTGGATGGTGAGTTTTCAGTGGAGACCTCTGTACTGAGACATGGAATGACCAGGGTTGAATTCTTCCTTCTGAACTTACTAACAGGTTAGTATGTCACTACCTGATAAAGGTTAGTTTTCTTTTCAATCAGTAAAATAGGTAGAGGAATGCTGTTTCATATAGTTTGTAATGCAGATGTCATTGTTACTACTGACTTGAGACTGGTTGTTGTTGGTGGTGGGGTTTGCAGCCCCTTTTACAGATGGATAGATAGGAATATAATTAGTCCAGAAAGAAAACGCATCCTGCTTGAATACTTCAGAAGAACAAATAGTTACAGAAAGGCTGAGTGAACTGGATGAGAAACTGCTAAGGCCCCCAAATCCAAAAGGCTAAGGTTCAAGACTATTTATTTATTTATTTATTTATTTTTGGAATAAAGGATGCTGGAATTTGAAAAACGTATAAATGATATAATTAGCTGCAATCTCTGTTATTAGGGTAGGAAAGCATGCTTGAGTATGGCTCCCATAGATGTATATATTTCAGTGCTTGGCCTATAGCGAGTGGCACTATTAGGAAGTGTGGCCTTGTTGGAGGAGGAGTGTCACTGTGGTGGGGGGGGGGAAGACTTTGAGGTTTTACATGCTCAGTCTATGCCTGGTTTTGCTCACAGTCTCCTGCCTATGGATCAAGATATAGAACTCTCAGCTACCTCTCCAGTACCATGTCTACCTGTATGCCACCATGCTCCTGCTATGGTGACAATGGACAAAACTTCTGAACTGCAAGATAGCTTCAGTTAAATGTTTTCCTTTATAAGAGTTGCTGTGGTCAGCTGTGTGTGGTGGTGCACGCCTTTAATCCCAGCACTTGGGAGGCAGAGGTAAAGGAAGTTCGAGGTCTGCCTCAGCACTACATATAGGCAAACATTTCCTAGAAAAACAAACAAACAAACATGGGGTTGTCATGGTCATGGTGTTTCTTCATAACAGTAGAAACTCTAAGACAGAAGGATACAATAACATTACATTTATTTAAACTGAATTCAATTGTAGTATTGATGAACAGAATCCCAATTTTCTTAGAAAATCAGGCCATAATAATAACAAATTAGCTTATTGAATACACTTGAACTTGATAGATGGGGAGCTCTTATCCCGAGAGGGCAGTGAAGGTGTGGCTACACGGTGTATTGATAATCTGCACAAAAATCATATCTCAAGGCTGCTGAAAGAAAGGTAGTGGGATGCCGGCCTTAAGCTCCTTGACCTTCATTCAACCCATATTATAAAGCTCAGACAGGTGTAGCACAGAGTTTTGTCTACATCGCCTTGTGCTCCTGGCTGGTTGCAGGTGTATACCCACCCAGGAGCTACCTCAGATCCGAGGATGAAAGACACATACACGTTAGCTCATTTTTAACCTGTGTTACTTGCTCAGTGGCTGGGCTCTTTTAAGTTTCCAGCAGTTAGTGTGCCCTTACCTTTGCTCCTTGGTCAACATCTCTAAATCTGCCCTCAACTTAGCTGGCCAGTTACCTTCTGTTAAGCCCATTGGTCTTGCTGCCCAAGGCACTTTTGAGTTTCCCTTTCATGGGCCACTTTTCCTTCACCTATGCTTTGGGAGATCTCCCTTATAACTCTGAGTTTATTCCCTTAGTATCCTCCTCCTCCTCTCTTCTAGCCTGTTGGAACCTGGAAGTCCCGCCTCTTTTTTTTCCTCCCAGCCATTGGCCACTGGCATCTTTATTGATAGATCAAAACCAATTGTGGGCCAGGTCCTTCAGCACCAGTAAACACTGAAAAGCATCAGAACCACTCCTTTACAGATGGGAAGCATAAGAAGACTAGAGAAGTGCATATAGTCTTCAGACATACTATAGAACCTTAGGACCAAGGTAGCCATGGTGGCTCACACCTGTAACCACAGTACTTGGAAGGCTGAGGCTGAAGGACTGATGTCACAGATAGGGCTGCACAGTAAGTTCCAGGCCAGCCAGCGCTACAGAGTGAGACCTGGTCTCAAACAAAAGATGAAAACCAAACAAATAAACGAGACTGGAGTTGTGGAATAAACATCATATGCTCAGTTTATGACAAAGCACAGTTGTTACAAGGTCATCATGTCTCTCGGCCATGTTGTAGCCATTCCTAGAGGACCATTAGTGAGCTAGGCATGGAAGAGGATAACAATGGAGGTGAGGGTACAAAGGTGGCACTCTGCTATGTTCTAGCTGCCCTAGATGGCTATTAGAGAGCCAGGCATGAGTGAGGAGAAAATGGAGGGTAAAGAGGAATCAAATATGTAGAGTGATGAAACTCATGGGGAAGAATTACTATAAGGTCAATAGAAGAGCCAATGGATTTAATAGCAATTATATTATCAAAATAAAAGGACAACTTGAGAAATTGAGAAGTGGATGCATATCTGCATGCGTCTACCATTTATCACTTTATTTTTAGTATCAACTGTTGTGACCACATATTGCCTTTACAAAACAAAATACCATACTGTGATGACTATCATTGTGTCTCCTGAGCACCTATCAGTTGGAGGGCTGTGTTTGTGAAGGAAGAGATACCATGAGCCAGCATTAGCATCAGACTGAGCTAGACAGAAGCTGAGCAGTAACCTGGGATTTGTAATAGCTGAAGACAGAAGGGGCAAGAATACTTTGAGAAAAATGGGAAGAGGAGGAATTACCCAAGTAGTTTTCAGAGTACCTCTTTTCTGGCTGTGTGGCTGTCAAAGAGACACTTCAAACTCACCAGGGCTTCAGGCTATACTCACTTTTCTGGAGAATTATTGCTGAGTGAGTAGCTGCTCCATTTCCTGTAGCTGCAGGATTTGGTCCTTTTCATTATAGACATGCTACAAATTGCATCTAAGATGTTATTTTATGACTTCCTCATGTTGGCAAACTTGAGAAAGGTTTTCCTTGAGATACACAATCCCTTTCAGGCTGACAACCTGGGATGCCATTCAACCCCCAAGCTCAGTGAAGTCTGCAGAAGACATGGAAAGGAGAAGTTAAGATCCAAAAAGTCCTTCCCAAAGATGGTCAGCTGCGTGCTCATGCAGAATGACGTTGGTATATGTTGAGAGAGTCTTAACTTTGCTATCTACTTTAAAAAACACATCGAGAAAAATGGCGTGAGTTGAACACTGCAGTTTGCAAGGTTTTGGTCTTATAAGTCAGTGGGAATCTGAGAACACAACCCTGTCTTCTGGGATTGCTTGCAATTTCTTTTTCTTTTCTTTCCTCCCCCTCCTGGCATGTTTTCATTCTCTTTTGTAACTCTTCTTCCTTAGAGAGTTCTTTCAGTCTAATCCATCAGTCAGTTGCTGAAATGCACCCCATTTGGGAATGAGAATTTTCTGTTGGCGTGGCTGAGCATTTTTAATGGAAATATAAAATGTCTCTGGCATATATAATACCTTCAGTATGTTTCCATGTATTGAACCATCTCTGAAGTGTTACTGGAGATTCATAGTGACAGATGGGCCAGTAAGAAGGAGGCACATTCCCTATGAGGGAATTTCTTTAGAAACCAGTCCTCCTTCCAAGGTGCTTGGAGCTATTCTTAGCAACTGGGGCTCAACACATTCACCCCCAACAGAAGTAGATCTCTGCCAAAAGGCTGCTTGAGGCAGCTTTGTTGCTTCGTGCTTTGATCCAAACAAGAGGCAAGCCAGGCAATGTAGATGGAGAGAAATCTAGAGCCCCAGTGGTAAGCCTGTTCTAGCTGTATGGCAGGGGTGCTTATATCATCGACCTTGTGTGGTTCCGTGATTCTTCAATCCTGTATGGGATCCAGAAATTGTTTCTGTTGATTTCCAAATTCTGATATGTTAAGAGAACATTTTAAAGTATGGTGGAGATAATTAAAACTTTCATTGTTCCTTACAACTACCTTTCTAAATGAATATTTATTTTTATTTGTCTGTATCTGTGCATGTGTTTGAATGTGTGCAGTATGTGTGTGTGTGTGTGTGTGTGTACCTGCATGTGTGCCTAAGTAGGCCATAGAGTGGGTCAGATCCCCAGAAGCATTAAGAAGTCAAAAGAATTGAGAAGTCAAACAATTGTAATTGAAGAACCATCTGTAAGTGAAGACTAATGGGTCTGGTCAACACAGGACAGATGGAGAAAGAGAAGGGCTGGGTCCTGCAGGTTGGATAGATGGTGAAGAGCAGCAGTGACAGGAGCTGTCAGGAGCCATGACCAAATGTGACCAAAGCACTGTGGGAAGGTTGGGAGAAATAACTGTCCATTTTTTTCTTTCTTTCCTTAAACCCCATCTAATTGATGCTACAGATTTCCACAGATGTTCTCACACACTCCAGGATAATGCAGAATAGGGTGAATGGTAATGTGATTTTAACCTGTTTGTGGGATGGAAAGAAGAATGGCTATAAGGGAAACTTTCCCCTTTTTATTTCTTTTACACCCTTACCAGGTCCATCACAACCCACCATCTCCTGCATCTCTCTTACCCCTGTCCTTGGACTTCAACTACTAGCCTCATTTCAACCATCTCTTCATGGCTTTGCTTGACTGTTGAGTTCTCAGCTCATCTCCAAACACCTGGTTTGGCAGCCTCATATTCTATTCTATGGTACTCAGACTTGGTGTCCATGATATTTAGATAGTGATCTGTTCAGAAGAGGAGAAAAGCGAGGGCTCAAGGGTCAGTGAGGATAGTGGGAAAGCTGAAATTGCAGGTGACAGAAAGTTTTGCAATGGGGACTTGTCATTCACATAACTTGTCCCAGGACCACCATGACCATAAGTGGAACCTCATCTATGTCATGTTCTAAGTATGCTGCTTCCTGTAAGGAAACCTTTTTCTATACATACTAGTGAGATATCAAAGACTTTCTTCTCTGGAACATTCTACCTCGCATCCATAATATTCTATGTTAGGAGCTTCAACTGCTCAATGTCCCCAGATTCTTTCCATAGATTCTGCTGTCCACATCTGTGATGTATATTTTTGTTTTTCTCAGACACCCCACAGTTCTCTTTCTATGACTTGGTTTTTCCTTTGTTACTACCTGGGTTCTTTCTCTGCAGTTTGATTACCAAAAATTTATACACAATCACTTTGCTTCTAGAAATTTCTTCCACTCCATCACCCGTTAAGGTAATGTTTCATTACAGCCTCTTTGTATAAATACTGAGCTCTGTCAAAATTTCTCCTTAATAAAGCAAAATATAGTTAGTCTTTAAAGGTGTGCATGTGAGTGTACAGGCATGATGTGCATGAGTGTGTGTGTGTGTGTTTGTTTGTTTCAATACAACTTCAAAATAGCGCTTTCACTTCTGAAGCCCTTCATTCATGGAAAACTTAGAGAAGAAATTCCATCTAGAGTAGTGAATGAAACTTAGACTAAGAATAAATTGAGTTAAATCTTGGTTATATCCTGATTTGGTTATATCCATTGTTATTTGACACAGGACAAGTGTCACTTCTAACAGCTGCAGAACCACAGACTTGAAGTATCTGACCACTGTGATCTTGTACAAATCATCAATATATAACGCAAATCATTTCTTCAGGGTAACGTCTGCATGCGTCTTTAGTGTAGAACTCTACTATCAGTTTATGACCTGCAGTGCTTTGGGAATATCTGAAGACAGGTTGTTTGAAAGGAATTTCACAAAGCTCATGGGTAAAGGAAGAAAGAACCCTCAGAAGACAGTCACTAACTGTTCCTTTAGACATTCTATATTCTTCCCTCAGGTATTAGTGACATGGCTTCCTGAGAAAATATTCTGCTTGTGGAATTTGACTGTCACGGACTACATTTGTTTAAGACATTTTACTCTTATGACCTAAGCCAATTACCTGTCATATTTTATCTTTATAGGAATATCCAAATGTAAAGTTGGCTGGCATCCAGTTGGCTGAATCCTAGAAGATAATAGCTATTGTCTCTACACAACCTTGATTTAAAGGCTTTCTGTTCAGTGCTGCCACCACTTGTGATGCAAAGAGATGTTTCTAAAGCTGGAGAGAAAGGTCATTTGTTGGGTGATAGCTGAGTTGAGCAGACTGAGCTGTTTTATTTTTCCATTCTTTTGGAGATGACTAAAATTCCGATCGCCTCTCACTATTTGATGGTAAATGTCTGAAGGTCTTGATATCTCACTTGCTGAGTGACTTTGAATGGCCCACTCCAATCTTCTATACACTCGGAAAGCACAGATATGTTATAGGGAATTGTATTTAATCAAAGACTTCAAACAGGATAGATTAGGAGGCCACACTATCTTAGTGTGCTGAGGTTTCTCTTCTGCAAGAAAATGGCCTCTATGTCTGAGAGGAAAATCTGCTTTTAACAACTTCAATGTGGGATTTTTTTTTCATCTTAAAAGGCTCATTTAAACCAACATAGTAATGATTTATGAACAAATGAAGGAGTAATAGAAGGATTTCATTTCATTTGAACTGTGCAAAGTTGTAAAAGGCTTAGAGAAAAGGACATGGCTCAAGATGAATGTTTGTTAAACTGATTTATTGAACCCTCATCAATGTTCTTGGATGGAAAGATTTAGATCCAAACAAAATGCTTTTTTAAATGTTGTTAAGTGTTCTAGAATTTGTCTTTGAAACTTTCATAGCTTTAAGCACAATTTCTGGCACATATTAGCTTCAGTGGAGGGGGTGGGTGTCCTCTGCTCAGTTCAAGAAAGAATGTCAATCAGTCAAGCACCATGACAATCTCAGGGAAAAGGGATCCACATAGGTGATCTTTTACATCATGTATCCACTTTTGCTTCTTCGTGATCCATTGAACATTTACTGAATTCCTTGGGTTCGCTGGTGGTAGGCCGCAGGTCAGATCTGTAGTCTTTACCTTCAAGGCGTTTACAACCGAGTGGCATGATCTAGACAGGAAAGCTGAAATGCTAATCGACAGTGCCATTATTATTTTGGAAAAAAAAAACACTCAATGCTCCCCAACCTACAAAGGTGTGGCAGCCTGACAAGCCTGTCGCAGGTCAAAAATATCACAAGTTGAAGAATGCACTCGGTATACCTAGTAACTGAACATGGGAGGAGTCAACAACACAGCGGTGCGGTGCAGAATCAGCTGCCCACATGCAGGCTCCGCTGGGAGTCGCCATTTGTTTTCTCTGCTGAAGGTCAGGAGAGACTATGGAACTTCTAATTCCTAGCCTGGATGAAAAGCAATGTTCAAAGCTCTGAGCATGGTTTCGTGTGTGTGTGTGTGTGTGTGTGTGTGTGTGTGTTTGCTTATGTAGCATTAAGAAATCAAAAATTCACAAACAGTGGTAAGCCAGGAACCATCTGTAGATAGCATCTTGTGGGTCAGGGAGGAGCAGAGGCAGAGGAGATATGGCTGCCCTAGAGAAGGGCTGAGTTTTAGAACATGGGTGCCTTCAGGTGAAGAGTGGAAAGAGCTGACAGGAATAAGAACAGTTATTTCTAGAGCCTGTGGGTAGGTCAGGAGTTGTTATTTCAGCTGCGCTTGCCCAGATAATGCCCCATAAAGCACAGTCCTGCACAGCCTTGTGAGCCCTCAGAGCAGTGCTCAGTCATGATTTCATTTTCATAAAAGGCTCCTTGTTTACAAAATGCTTTCTTACCTATTGTCACAACTTGTCTTCACATTAAGCCTGTGGAATGGTATTGTCTTACTTTTGGAGCTAAGGCCAGGAGACATGATGACGCCCGTGATGACATCATGAGTGACTCCAACATGGTGGAGTTGTCTTTGGAGGCTTTGCTCAATTTTGTCTCCTACAGAACAGAGCTCAACCTCTTTTGCCTTCAGTCACAGCTGGACAAGATGGTGTTTGGGGACGGGGGTGATATTTAATTAGAGTACTTTTTAAATGAAGACTATAGACATAATCTGCTGCGACACAGAGTGTCACCTGATCGGGTGTTCAGCCAGTCTCAGGCTGAAAGGCTACTTCATGCTCTCTTGTGCATGGAGGTCGTTACAGTATGGTATTGCTTCTGCATTTGCTCAATTCCTGTCCTTAGTGTATGGAATTATATATGATTTTTTTCTTCTTTCTTTTTCCCTCTTCATGCATTTACTCTGTCTTATCATTTCTGGAATACAGCAATATAATCAATTAAAATGTAATTAAATTGTTTGGGCACAGCATGGATCTGGAGGGCTTTGCTCAGTTGTTCTAAGTTGCTAAGAGGGAGGTTATGACAACTTATGTCATGTCGGCCCTTTAGGACCCTGGCTCCCGTTGCTGAGTTGACGGTCCTGCAGGATGCTCACGGGCACAGGACTGACTTGGTGTGGAGAGTCCTCAAGTCTCTTCCAGTCACTTTGGTCTAATCAGTGCGCATTTCTTTCCTTTTGAGCTCAGGCTTCGTTCGTCTTGCTGCAGCTTCGTGCTTACAATGGCTTCTTTTAGCCGAAGCACTGAAGTTCCAGAAAGCACTCAAGAAAGCTACAAAGTGTGGGCTGCTTGCTTCCCAAGAGCACTGAGTTCACTGTAATGTGCAGAGATATGAAATGATTGAGTCTGGTGGGTGTCTCCACAAGTCAAACAAGGAAAATGGCTCTAGGGTTTTGTCTCCTTTTCCTTCCCCTCCCTTCCCTTCCTCTTCTTCCCCTCCCCCTTTCCTTCCTTTTCCTTCTTTTTTTTTTCTTTTTAGACAGGGAGACAGGGTCTCACATAGCGTAAGCTGGTCTTGAACTCTTGAACAATTTATTTAACTAAGTATGACCTTGAACTCTTCATTCTTTATCTTCTTATCTCCAACTCCCAAATGCTGGGATTTCAGATCTGTATTACCAAAGCCTAACCTTGGTTTTTTGTTTTGTTTTGTTCTTTAGAGGTCTCTTGTATCCTGAGTTGTCATTGAAGTCACTATGTAGCTGAACCACTCATCCTCCTGTGTCTGCCTGCAAGTACCAGGATCACAGGCATGGGCCCTCACCCAGGGCTCACTCTTTTGTAGAAAACAATAAACTCCATACAGCTCTCATAGATGTGTACTAAGTCCCTTAGAGGTCCCTAAGTAACAAAGGGTGGCTTAATATCCTGAGCTGGGAGCCCAGAGTCCCATAAGGCTAACATTGTGATAATCACTAACGTTGTGATTTCAGACCAGGCTGTGTCGTCTCCTTATTTGTATTGGTTCAAACTAAACACTAGCTTCTCTGGGGCTTGAAAGGGTTCCAAGGCAAACTTGGACTTGCTGAACATAGTGTCTGGTGCCCAGGATATGCTATTTATTATCACTAGTGTCCTTCTTATTCTTTGTATGTTATCTTGGTTGTTATATCTTCTGAAAAGATCATTAACAGAAGTAGTGGTTGCTCTTATATCTACTGTGGAGTGTTCACATGTATGGAGGACTGGTGTTACTGGCATTTTTTTCTAATTTGTCATTTGTAGAACCTCACTTCGTCCTTACTGTCCTGGTCCCTTGTCATACTGTCTTGTCAAACACACTTCTATCTGTTTCCACATGCTTGATTTTCTTGTTATCTGTTTTCCCCTACTTGTTCTACAATGTGAGGGGTAAGAGGACATGCATATGTGTACAGGGGCTGCCTTGTTCACCCTATGCTAATCCTTGGCACTGAGAACATTGCTGGGTATGCGGTCATCATATGAATCTATACTGAATCAACGAACAGTCTTTAAACATCATCAAAATTTCATTAATATGAGCTTTGATGATACTTGAAAAAGAATGGGTACTTCTTTGGCTGAGGGCAGAAGCTCTTCTGTGGAAGTGGGTGCTTGAAAGGCCAAGGGAAGATGAGGGTTGTGTGACTCTTTAAAGTGGTTGGCTTCTCAGAGTCCTCTAGCAAATTAGTTCTGGTCTCTTTGTCACAAGCAAGTGGAATGCCCACTGAGAGCCCGAGAAAGACCAAACAGAAAACCTCTCCATGTGCTCAGAATACTGTCCTTTTGCTGTTTAGACAGAGGATTTTGACAGAAGTTAGAGACATGAATATTTGAGATAGAATTTAGAGGTATGAAGTGTTTTCTTTGTATAGCCTCTGATCCGCTGATGGTTTGGGATTGTGAGAATAGACCATTTTTGATGAACACTTTATTAGCTACAATCAAGATAAGTCTTGCTAGGTGGAGAAATTGTCAGATAAATTTAACTTAACACATCTTCATATCATACATAATATAAAGGTTCTCTAAGACATGGGAGGGGATGCAAGGACAAAACCATGTGCTTGCCATTTAGGGACCATCACACAGAAAGAGGAAAACACAGGAATAAACAATAAGGAAAATGGTTTTATGTCAGTTATGATGGCGCATACCTTTAGTCCCAGCACTCTAGAGACAGAGGCAGGCAGATCTCTGGGAGTTTGAGGCCAGCCTGGGCTACATAAGTAGTTCTTTCTAGGATAGCCAGAGGTATATAATAAGACCTTACCTCAAAAACAAATAAACAAGTGAAAACAAAGAAGGAAAGAACAAACTGGCTTTCTTATTGTTAATATCTTATAGATTAAACATTATATTTATGTATGTGTTTATGCGTGCTTGCGCTGGATGGGCTTGTGCACGCTATGCCATACATGTGGAGGTCAGATGCCCATTTGAGAGCGGGTTTGTTCCTCTCAACCTGTGAGTCCTGGCAGATCAAAGTCAGATCATCACACTGAGCAGCAAGCATCTCGCCGCCTGAGCTGTCTCTTTGGCCCCTGGATATTTTATATATAAACAAAAACGTTCAGAAAGTGTCATTTTCTTTGAAATAAAACTCTCAACCAAGAATCTTTCCCTGACTCTCCACAGCTACAGATGAACATTTTTATAGTCGCTGTACTTCTTGGTTTCTGCGTTAAGCTGAATATTAATTGCCAATAGTCTCTGCGTAAGGCCCTGCTCGCCAGCTCTTTTATTCAAGTCCTGACATTTTCACGGTGCACCAGAGATTGTCCTATGATTTCGCAGGTAGAGAAAGCGAAACACACACTTAGACATCAAGATTTGGCTGAAACTCCTCATCTAATGAAAAAGTTTAAAGGAAATAATAACTAGGTTCCCAAAGCATGAGTGTGTGTGATTGTATGTGTGATTGTGTGTGTGTGTGTGTGTGATTTAAAGCTCATGCTGTTTTCTTCACCTTTTCTCCTTCCTTAGACAAAGAGCCACAGCTCTCTGAAGACAGGAACAATATCACAACAGCCACCTATGAATGAGAATATTAGCAGAAAATTACATACACATGGAATGTGTTCTAGGTTCCCCTCCCCCCCCCCCACCGCCCCGGCTAATTTTCAGCATCAGCTCCATCAGATTCAGAGTCACTCTCTGAGTCTGTGAGCATGTTGTCAGAAAGGGACACTCGAAGAGGGAAAAACAACCGTAAATGTGGGTTGTGTTAGGTGCTGGGCTGAGTCTCAGACCTGGTAAGAGGAGAGAGGGAGCCATGCACCAGAACACAACACGACTGTTACCAGAGCAGAGGCAAGGTGGGGGCAGCTGCTTCAGGCCCCTCCACACCTTCTCGTGAGACCTACTTGAATTCTAAGCCACAATAAGTCCTTCCCTCTTCAAATTGCTTCTTTTCATAGTTTCTGCTCACGACAGTAACAGACGTAAGTAACGTCAAACTTTAGCAAACATTACTGTTAAAAGACAATTTCAACTTGAATTATTCAGAGAGCAGCTTAACCCATAACACGTGTCTCTACTACAAACAATTGTGAGCTGGTTACAGCACAGCAGAGACAGACAAGTCGGAACCAGGCAGGTTGGAACCCACTCCATCTGCCAAGATGACCATCTCAAGAGGAACAGAAAAGAGGCTCCTCACTGTCCGCTAGCCTGCTTATACTCTGAATAGCGTCGAGTGGAGTTGAATGCCAACATTCCTTGGTCAATACATCTCAGATTACAGCCTGGAAGAAGAATGTGTGGCTCAGAAAGTATTAATATTTTTTTGGTTAGATTTATTTGGTGTGTGTGTGTGTGTGTGTGTGTCTGTGTGTGTGTGTGTCTGTGTCTCTTGGAACCTCCCCTCCCCCACCCTACTGTACACCCAGACATCAGGTATCTTCTCAGTTACTCGCCACGACATCTTTTGAGATGGGATCTCTCACTGAGTCTGGGGCTCATTTTTTGCCTAGGCTTGCAGGCCAGGGAACTCCAGTGCCTCTACCTACCTAGCACTTGAATTATAGGAGCATACCTCCATGGCCACCTTCCGGAATCTAAACTCAGTTCCTCATACTTACTTTGCCACCAAACTATCTCCTTAACGCTTATTTTAGTTATTTATGCAAAACGTTATGAGACTACTAAAGCAGAAAGTCTCGCCGGGTGGTATGGCAGCGCATGCCTGTAATCCCAGCACTCTCGGTGGCAGAGGCAGGCAGATTTCTGTGTTCGAGGCCAGCCTGGTCTACAGAGACAGCTCCAGGACAGCTAGGGCTATACAGAGAAACCCTGTCTCGAAAAAATCAAATCCAAAAAAACCAAAAAAAAAAAAAAAAAAAAAAAAAGGCAGAAAGTGTTGAAAAAAAGGTCCTTTAATAACACAGGAGTAAAGTGTCATTTCAATAGAGAAACATGGTGACTTAGAGGAACAAGTGGTTTTTTCTGAGCTCTTACAATTGTTGAAGGGTCCAAGCAATGTTAGAGCTTACTCTGTCCAGTTCTCCGCTCTCTTCAGGGCTGTATGCACAATTAATGAGAAACTTGCCATTTAGAAGTTTCATGTAATTTCCTTGTGAATGTTCAAAGATTGTAACGTGACATTTATTTGTATGGAAGCCACTGCTCCTAAAGTGCTAAAATCATTGCTCCCCCTTCCTGGCAGAACAAAAGTACGTTACGCCGTCTGGTTTGGATTATCTTCCATTCGGAATCAGTGTGCCTCAAATGAATGAGATTTCACTTTGAAGGATTTAATATCACCGCGAAGATCTCTGGTTTGTATCATCTTCCGTTCAGGAGGTCGTTCCCATCATGCTTTGCCAGTCTGTTTGCCACACGCCTTATGTAATCCTCCTCAGCTCCTTCATCACTGACATGGCCCACGCCTGTGTAAAGTGCAGCCACTTAAGTCAAGTGTGGCGGCTTAGGCTTGGAATCACAGTGCCAGGATGTGGAGGCAGGAGGATTATGAGTGGCATGGGCTGCACAAAACCCTTTGCCCCTAAAAGTATCCCATTGGAGTTTCCCTAGAGAGTTTAAGGTTGAGCTGTAGCAGACATCCTTCCTGTCTCAAAGACTCTCTGGTTGGTAATTATTTTGACGGTTCTGAATGAGATCTAGAAAAGATAAGGAGGAGGATATGAAGAAGGAGGAGGAGCAGGAGGAGACGAAGAAAGAGCGGGAGAAAACAGCTGCTTTATTCATGGTGATCCTCAAGCAAAGACAGAGAGGAAGGAGACAAAACAATATACATCTCGCAAAGGCCCACCTCCAACAGCCTCCTTCCTCCAATCAGGCCCCATTTCCAAATGGTCCATTCAATATTCATTTGCCAATGTCTTCATCTCCTGATGGACTTAGTGTCTACATCATCTTGATGGTGCCCTATCTGGGGACTCAGCCATTCAGGTTATAACAAGCTTTCTGCTAGTTTTCTTTAGACAATGCTAAAGAAAGTGTTAAAACATTTTCAGGCTTTCCTAGTTATAACTGGATGCTGTTCCAAAAGTCATCTGAAGCATCCCCAAACAGTCAGGGAGTACCTGTCTCCAAGTCAGTAGGAGCCAACCATCGATCCCCACTCCACAATTACTGAGGACAATGGTAGAGGCGATTCAGTCATTGAACTAAACTCTCATTGTCCCAGCTCTGAGTGGTTCCAAGAGAAAAGTGATTGAAAAGTGACCATATGAAGCCTAAGAAGAAGGAAGACCAAAATGTGGATGCTTCAGTGCTTTTTAGAAGGGTGAACAAAATACTCACAGGAGGAAATGTGGAGACAAAGTGTGGAGCAGAGACTGAAGGAAAGGCCGTTCAGAGACTCCCCCACCTGGGGATCCATCTCATATACGGCCGCCAAACCCAGGCGCTATTGTGGATGCCAGGAGGTGTTTGTTGATGGAAGCCTGATATGGCGTCTCCTCAGAGGCTCTGCTAGAGCCTGACAAATACAGAGGCAGAAGCTCACAGCCAACCATTGGACTGAGCTCGGGGGGGGGGGGGGGGAGGGGGGGTTCCCAATGGAGGAGTTAGAGAAGGGACTGAAGGAGCTGAGGGTGTTTGCAGCCCCATGGAGGGAGCAATCGTATCAACAGGCCAGACCCCCCTGAACTCCCAGGGACTGGACCACCAACCAAAGAATACACATGGAGGGACCCATGGCGCTGGCCACATATGTGGCGGAGGATGGCCTTCTTCGTCATTAGTGGGAGGAGAGGCCCTTGGGCCTGAGGGTATTTAATACCACAGTGTAGGGGAATGCCAGGGTGGGAGGACTGGAGTGATGGGGAAGCACCCTCATAGAGGTGGGGGAGGAGGGAAGGGATAGTGCGTTTCTGAAAGGGGAAAACATTTGAAATGTAAATAAATAAAATATTCAATTTAAAAAACAAAATAAAATAGCAAAAAAAGAAAGAAGAAAGAAAGAAAGAAAGAAAGAAAGAAAGAAAGAAAGAAAGAAAATAGAGTTTGTTCATGTAGACAACCTGCAATGTATCTCTAACATGCATTAAGCCTGAGGTTCTCAGGAGCTAACAATGAAGCGCGCGCACGCGCGCGCACACGCACACACACACACACACACACACACACACGCACACACACGCACACACACGGGAAATGGGGGATAAAAAAAAATCATTTCTGGATTGAGGAGGGATGCTTGAGAACACTTGGGATTTTCCATGGCTGATCCTGCCCAGGGCTTAGGGCGGGATTCACCTGCTATGCCTTTTCAGATTCTTTGCAGTGCTACAGGATTTATTATGGGCATTTTCATGTAATTTCCAAGTGTTGGTAGCGAGCAGAGGACCTCATAGTGAGCTCATCTCAGGCCCATCACCATGCTCAGTGACCCGTGCGGCACACTACTAGACAGGAAGAAAGGCTTGCGTAGATAGCTAAATGCTTGGGCCAGCCCTTTCTGGATATAAGTCTCCATTTTCCTTTTTTTGTTGTTGTTGTTGCTGTTTTTTTTTGTTTGTTTGTTTGTTTTTTGTTTGCTTGTTTTGTTTTCAAAGACACCATGGCAGTGATAAACAAAAAAAAAAAAACATTTGATCAACTTTACTTCATTGTATGAACAGCAAGTGTGAAGACAAAAGAACTATTTTGAACATGCAATGTACCTGGTAAGACTTCTTCATGTAAGGATTTTTGTCTAAACACTAGGTTGCCTTTCAGGATAACCTTGGGGCAAGTAAGCAGGAAAGATTGGAGGAAGAGAGGGTGAAAGGAGGCAGATGAGAACAGGGCAGGTAAGGGAAATGAAGGGCAGAGGTGGGGAAATAGAATAAACAAATACAGAATGTGATACCTCTATTCGGGCTGCAGATCCCATGCTGGGATAGGTGTGCAGTATAGAAACGGATATCAGGAGGGATGCACTGGCTTAAAGGCCCGAAGCAGGCTTAGCTGGACTCAGGATCCACTGTCTGTATCTGATCTTTAATGGTTTTGCTCAGCAGCTGGGGGAAGCTTTTTGTTACAAAAACCCAGCTTCCCTTGCTTTCAGCTTGCTGTCCCTGCTTCCTTGATAGGTTTAGACACAGAGGCAAATGCTGTTGATAGGACCCTGCTGGCCAGTGGCTGTCAAGGCTAAGCCCAGGTATACAAATTATCCACCACCCAGTGTTCACGCACAGATGTGTTAGAAAGATTTTGAAGGTACTCTGTGAGTCAAGAGCTCAATTGCAGGGGTGCAGTGTGTGATGTGTGGGGAGCAGAACCAGGGACTGTGGAGCGGAGTGAAAGTTCTCAGGTTTATCATGTGTCTGGGGACACAGGGAAGGACCCAAGGGTATGGAGGAGGAGTTTGTGGCCCTAGTGCAGAGCTGTTTCCAGGAGTACAGAGAGGAGAACAGTAGAACACGGCAGGAGACAGGATCAGAAGGAACCTGACTGAGTTCTTTTCCATTCACCAAGCCCCGCCATCCTTCTTTGTAGCTGTAAGAAGGAAAGAACAAACAGTTCCTGAAGTTCCGGACAGGCCAGAGCATTTTTATTAAATAAATACCAACTTGTTTAGTGTATCGAGTATTGAATTATAATAATTATAATAGCCATCATCTTATTTGTTCCTGTGCGCTGAAATGTTTGCACATTACTTCTTCCTAATACAGGCCTGAAAATAGGTGTTTTCTATTCATTTTTATAAACAAAGAAATTGGTTTATAAAGCATTTCAGATACTTGGGAATGTCCAATACCCTGCTCTTAACCACTGTACTCCTACAATAATAATACTACAAAGTAATATTTGTAGCTGGTCCTGCACCTGCCCCTACTCCAAGCATTTTGCATTTATTAATTCGGTCCATTTTTACAAACCAATGAGGTGGATACTCTACTCTCATAATCCCTACTATACAGAGGAAGAAACTGAGTCATGGCTGAAGGGGCTTAAAAGGGGAGAATATAGGGGGTTAGGGGAGTGGCTCAGTGGCGTGGGGAAAGGTGTCCAGGCGGGCCCTTGCCTGGGCACCTCTGCCCCTGAGGGACCACACACACACAGGCATAGTAGAGAATAGAGTTTATTCAGAGTAGGGGATGGGAGCTAGTGGTAGAGAGAGGCAGAGAGAGAGAGAGAGAGAGAGAGAGAGAGATGAGAGAGAGAGAGAGAGAGAGAGAGAGGAGAGAGAGAGAGAGAGAGAGAGAGAGAGAGAGAAAGAAAGAGAGAGAGAGAATAGAGAGAGTGGAGTGGAGGCCGGCCACATGTGACTACGTGGAGGCGGGAAGAGCCCAAGGGGCAGAGAGGTGAGAGAATATGGGAGAGCAGAGAGCAAAGAGAGAGAGGAGGGGCAAGTAGCCCCTTTTATAGTGGGCCAGATCTCTGGGGCGGGGCATACCTGGCTATTGCCAGGTAGGTGTGGGGTGGAGCTTAGACAGAACATCAACAATGGCAATTGTGCATAGTTGACCGAGTAAAGGATAAATCTGGGCCTGGAGAGATGGCTCAGCAGTTAAGAGCACTGTTTGCAATTCCAGAGGTCCTAAATTCAATTCCTAGCAGCTAGATGGTGGCTCACAACCATCTATACTAGGACCTGATGCTCTCTTCTGGCATGCAGGTGCACATGCAACTAGAGCACTCATATATATATATATATATATATTATATATATATATATATATATATATAAATCTTTAAATAAAATTCAAGAAGGCAAGTCTGGTATTGTAACCTAGGCAATCCAGCTCTATCTGAGCCCTTAACCATAAAGCTATCACACCTCTCCACCACCCTCATCTGTCTATAACTGGACGTATGGTTGCATTTTAGCAATGTGGCGGTGGCGGTGGCGGCGGCAGGGTGGCGGTGGTGGCGGCAGGGTGGCGGTGGTGGTGGTGGTGGTGTGTGTAAATCTTGACTATGAGTATAAATCTTGATTATGGCCTCAAAAAGAGGTACAAATAGAGGGGTGGATAAAACTCTACAGATAGGAGTGCTGTTATGGTTTAAATCCAAAATTTCCCTTACAGGGATACAACTTGTTTTGAATGTTTGTTCCTCAGCTGATGTTTTTGTTTTGAGAAGCTATGGGACCTTTAGGAAGTAGGGCCTAGCCAGAGGAAGTGCCTGAGTCATCAGAGGCATGCCTTTGAAGATTATATCATGGTCCCAGGTTCCAGCCACATTCTATTTCCTGGTCCTCTAGCACTGGGCCACACCCTTCCTCATCCATGACACCATGCAAACTGCAAGGCTTGTGAACAAATAAACGCGTTGAGACAATTCTCACCCAGAGCATCACACAGACCCACAGACCCACGTAGTCTGTAAATCGGTAGAACAAAGTGGTGAAGCAGGCCTCTTCTAGAGTCAAATCCATGCTTTCCCCACCACGATGCTCTGTTTCCTCCTTAACCATGGCTTTAAAGAACGCGGTGGCAACAGGCTGCATTTTTTATTGGTTATTTTATTTATTTACGGTTCAAATGTTATCCCCTTCCCAGTTTCCCCTCCACAAACTCCCTATCCCATCCCTCCTCCCCTTGCCTCTATGAGGGTGATCCCCCACCCCACCCACCTACTCCTGCCTTAGTGCCCTGGCTGGCATTCCTCTACTCTGGGTCATGGAGCCTCCACAGGACCAAGGGCCTCTCTTCCCTTTGATGCCTGACAAGGCCATCCTTTGCTACATATGCAGCTGGAGCCATGGGTCCCCCCAATGTGTACTCTTTGGTTGGTGATTTAGTCCCTGGGAGCTTTGGGGGGTTCTGGTTGGTTGATATTGTTGTTCTTCCAATGGGGTTGCAAACTCCTTCAGTTCCTTCAGTCCTTGCCCTAACTTCTCCATTGGGGTCCCCATGCTCATTCTGATGTTTGACTGCGTGGATCTGCATCTGTATTGGTCAGGTACTGGCAGAGCCTCTCAGGGGACAGCTATACCAGGCTCCTGTCAGCAAGCACTTCTTGGCATCCACAGTAGTGTCTTGGTTTGGTGTCTGTATATGAGATGGATCTCCAGGTAGGGCAGTCTCTAGATGGCCTTTCCTTCAGTTTCTGCTCCACACTTTGTCCCTGCATTTCCTTAACAGGCTGCATTTTTAAAATGTTTACGAAGTGCCAGATCTATGCTAATTTGAAAGCATCAATCTGTTTAATGTATGCCACATGTCTTCAAAACCAGCTCCATGAGTTTGTCCATTCTACAGACACAAAGAAAAGTTCCACATCTCAAGAGAAGTGACTTGCCCAATACCAACAGCTCGTTTATGCTGGGATGAAATTTGATGACATATCGTTCTGATTTCAGAGCCTAGATACTTTTTATTTAATTTAAAAATCATCAGTTTACACAGAATTAGGGTTCATAATGGCATTTTTCAAATTTTCTTTCCACCACTTGCTTCTCCAGTTCCCCTCCCTCCTTCATCCCCTCTCACTCCCAGTAGCTCTTGTCTACTCTCACCATACTGTGCCCTCTGCCTCCCACTTCCCCAATGCCTCCCATCTCCCCACCATCCCCACCCCTGTCTCCTATCTAATTTTATAGTCTAGCCCGTTGTCACAAGCCCTTATTTATATACACACAGTCAAAGTTAGAACCTTCACGTAAGAGAGGTGTGCTTTGTCTTCTCAAGAATGGGTGACTCTGTTGACATAATACTTTTCAGTTTCATCTGCTTTCCTATATTTCATACTTTCCCTATTCTTAACAGCTGAGTAAAATTCCGCTGTGTTTATGCACCATTCTTCTATTTATGGGCAGCAAGGCTGGTTCCATTCTCTTGCTCTTATGGCTAACACAGAAATAAACACAAATGTGTACGTGTCTCTGAGAGGATCCAGAATCTTTCTGGTATATGCCCAAGAGAAGCAAAACAGAGCTATATGGTAGTTTGGATTTTAATGTTTTGAGGGACCTCCATACTGATTTCTGTGGTGGTTACACTAGTTTCTTCTCTCACCAGCAGCAGGTCAGTGTTTCTCTTTCCCACAGCCTTGTGAGACTGACCATCCTTTGTGTTCTCTGGTCTGTGGTTGGCAAAGTTTCTCCAATTGTGTTTATTCAGAACCTAGACTCTTATTCATCAGTCAGATCTGGCATCAAAGGTGACTTTTAAATGATACTCCTCCATGCTCATCCACTTACACACACATACATGCACACACACACACACACACACACTGGAACTAAAGACACACCTAATCTACCAGGATATTCTTGGAACCCCAAACTGCCTACAGGCAGACTTGTCACCTAATATGAGAAGGAAGAAATACAGTTTATGTCTCAATGTGTCTATATCTTTATGTGTAGCTATCAGACAGCTATTATCACTGTAAAAATAGAAGCAAAAATCATATGCGGCTTGGTGCATTGACTAAAGCTGGTATGCCAACAGCTCTTAATGAATAACAGTGAATCTGACGACGCCTCCTGGACACAGGAGCAGAGATGTCATTCCTCAGTAGCGATGTGTCACTTTGTTTGTTTCATTTTATTTGAAAGCTTGTTTATTTTAAGGTGGGAAAAACACAAACTCAGAAAATTAACTTTGTCAGTTATTTTAAACATCAGTAGGGTCAGGGTTTCTGCTCATGTTTGTTTACTTCAACAACTTTTATTAGTATTATGGTTAATTTTACTTGTTCTAGTATACCCTATACTATTATTTAAAAAAATTATTCTTTGAGAATTTTATATGTGCATGCAATGAATATTTGATCATATTTAACTCTTGCAATGCCCCCTAAATCACCCTTGGCACATCTGGCTCCTAACTTTTCTTCTTGTAACTCTTCTCCTCCTTCCACTTCCTTCCAGCTCCTTAATCTTGCTTTTCTGCAAAGACAAATTGGTGCTTCCGCGACATGCATGGACATTGGGTTATCTGCTGGAGCATGAGGTTATCTGCTGGAACAGGGACAACTTTCTGTACTCACAACCACTTCTCCAAGAAGAACTAGACTTTCTACCTCATTAGCTACCAACTGTCAACCATTCCTCAGTTAGGGGTTGGTCCCTATAGCTTTGCCCTCACACAAGCTGAGATTTCCAATGGCTTGATGTACAGATCTTGTGGTAGCAACCCAGCTGTGAGAGTTTACAAATGCAGTGGCTGTGCCGTGCCCAAAGACAGCACCCCTCCCTTTGGCTCTTACATCTCCTTTGCCACCTCTTGATTCTTAGGGAGCTCAGTATTCTGGATAAATTTGCTTTTGTTTTACTTGACAGAGACAGATATAATGATCTGAAACATCTATAAGGAGAGGTATCAGAAGCATCCCCTGATGGTGGTCCTGCGGACTGAACCCCAGACTTCGAATATGCCAGATGAATGATCTGCCACTTAGCTATCTCCCCCAGCCTATCAGGAGCATGTTTAGAGTATCAGGTCAGCTTTCAACTTGTGACTCACCTGCCACTACCTCTCCTGCATATCTTATCAGTCTGCATCGCCGAGACACAGAGGTCAGCCTTGGAATGTTCAAGTGTTCTTTAAATTGAACGCTCAGATTTGTCAGCCCCACGGGCTCTGAACTCCATTCTCTCTACAAGATGGAGTAGCCGACAATATGCTGTTGACTCAGGAGGCTTGAGCTGTGTTCTGCAGATTATTTATGCAGCTTTTGAGATATTGCTCTCTAATTATAGGTTAGGGGTGCTCACTTAAGTCTTTTTCAATTCAGGTATGTGAGGTGTATTTTTTCCTCTGGCCAAATTTGTACTTTTGTCAATTTTCACTCAACCACAGATCATCAATGAAACTGGTAATTTCCATTCTGTCTATAATTGTGAGGCCTATGGTGTAAGATTCTGTGTTTTCAAAGGTTTGTTATAGATCATATCATATCTTATCTCTCCATAATCCAGGAAAAAGGGGATCGTAGCTCACCTGGGTCTGAGTTCAATTCTTTACCTATGAAGTGAATATGATATTAGTAGGCAATGTGTATGGCATGTGTAATGGGGAGTCTGTCATATGATCAAGCTGAACTGATGTTGGCTGTTGGGATATCCTGCTCCAGTTACCGCACATTCCTGGTTTAGAAAGTTCTGTCTTGAAGAGAAATGCTTATCTAGTGTATTATGTGTGTTTCAAGGTCATGTGGGGGAGAATAAAGTGACCTGCTTGTTTTAACTCTGTCTGTCTATGCCCTCTGCTCCATCCTCATACACTCTCTTTGCCTGTTACTGTAGGCACCTACCCTGGGCTGCACATAGGGGCAGGCATGCAGAGTTATAAGTGGTAAGAGTAGCATAGTGTCTGTCTCAGCCTGCTTATAGGGAAAGCATAAGTCAGAGGTGTAAGAGAATTAAGCAATGTGCCAGGCACTTAATAATTTTTCATCTGAATAGTGAAACCCAACTGAATAATGAAAACAAGTACGGGTGTTTTGGTGTGTATAGTGGGTAAGAAAGAACCTATGTACCAGTTTGGGAAATTCACCCTTGGGCTATTTTATTTGAAGAATTGTGTTGCTTAGACAAAACATCAGAGGTCTGGTGGCTCACCCCTGTGATGCCAGCATTCTGGAGACAGAGGCAGACTTAAGTTTAAGGCTAGCCTGGGATGCCTGCTCCAAAACAAAACAAAACAAAACAAAACAAAACAAAACACAATAAAAAGGTAAGAGGAATGGAGGAATGCACAGAAAGGAAGGAATTGTGGAAAAGATGGCATGTTCAGGGAATGCTAATATCTCTAAACAGTTGGAACCCTTTGGCAGAAGTTGAGTCTAAGAAGTGTGCAGGGGTAGACTAAAGGGGTCCATATCCCTTTCTAAAGGAATGGATATTTATTTTGAAATTGAGAAAGACATATTGCATGGTTTTAAACATCAAAAGTAACATGTTTTCTCTCTTTTTAAGAGAACACTCTTATTCACGTGAAGAAGTACCGAAGGGTGCATCGGAATACTAAAGAACTGAAACATTAAAGGGGGACTTCCACCTAGACAAGGGTCACAGAGGCTATGGGCTGAGACTGCAATACAGGCACAGGAAAAGCAAGGAAGGCTGGTGAGGCACATTTGAGAGACTAGTTGTTTGGGATGGAGTGTTGTTTAGGTAAAGGAAGTAGGGTGACTCTCGGGTTTCTAGTTTTCTAATTCTGTGGACAGTCAAGTGGGGCTGAACAGTGTGTGTGTGTGTGTGTGTGCGCGCGCGCGTGTGTGTGCATGGGCATGTGTGTAGAATCAATATCAATGTTAAATTCTTTTATTCAGCCGTGTTGTGTTTTAGTTTCTCCCAGGAACTAGGAGAAGTCCAGGAAGTGTTAGGAAGTATTTTCCTTGGAGGTTTCAGAGACAGATGTACGTTGACAAAGGTGAATATGAAAGAGAAATGTTAGTGGGGTGGACAAGGGGTGAAGCTTCAGCTATGGAAACCGTTGGCAGCAGCCCAGAAGAATGGGCCCAGGAAGTCATTTGGTTTTTACCCATGTCTTTGGGATCCAGTGGACTTGACTCAGAATGGTAATCAGCAAAAGCAAGCCTGGAAGTCATGGTTCTAGGCACCTCTCTGAGTGGTGTATTTCTCTTACAGGCAACTCTGGAAGAAGTAGGGAATGATTTGATAGCTGCTAGGTAGCATGGGTTTCTCCTCTTTCCATACCTCTGCCATGCCAACATTACCTGCAGCCAAACAAATAAAGTCTGGTGAGGGCAAAGGGATCTGCTGGGATATATGTGAAAAGACCCCTAGTCTGTTAATTCAAGGATTTGCTGAGTTATTGTTATTTTGGGTTTGTGTTGCTATTCCCAGAGACAGCAATGATGGTAGTGAATTGATGATCTCAATTATAGTCAGTGTACTCCTTTTAGTGAAATATTTTATTGTACTTAATTTATTAGAATCACTTCCCAAGATTTTTTTCTCTCCCCAGAAAGGCTCTCCAGAGTAAAGTAGTCTGTTTCTCAGAAGAACTTTTCTTTCAGTTCAGAATTTTACATCAATTCTTATGCTAAGAGGGGTCAGGAGATTGGGGCTTTTCTCACATTACCTTTGAAACTACTCATGAGTAATGGCCTTATACCACATCTATTGTCTGCCTCTGGAACATGGAATATAAACATTTAAGCAGAGAAATTCAAGATCATTCATAGCCTGCAGAGCAAGTTAAAGCAGAGCTGGTGTGAAGAGGAGGAATATTGAAGGTTGACCAGATAGATGGCTATGCTGGGGGTAATGTTTAAGGAGAGTAATGGATCAATAGAGAGAGAGGAGAGAGAGAGAGAGAGCCTGGTTCTCTGGTTTAAAAAACAAACAACAATAATAAGATATTCTGAAATCTTCCCAGTAAGTTTGAAAGCATCTCCACCAATGTATAATGAAGCTAAAATTAATCAGGGGTGGTTATTCCTAACTGAATGCAAAACCCACTGTGACGCTCAAAGCCGCCTTCCCTGCCCCTTCCCACGGCTTCCTGTGATTTATGCTGCCAGTTGCTGCTGTCGAGAGGAAATCTGTGTCTCTAGATACCTTTTCCCTTCAGTTGTGAATTGATTTCCCCAAGCTCCAACTGAGACTATAGATTTGAGGGGGCTGGGCAGACTGAGAAAAGCGCAAAGATGACCGAAGTCCTTGAAAAACAAAGCGAAACACCTCCAAACAAACCCAAGGACCCCAGAGTGGTATCCTAATAGAACCTCTTTTTTTGGAAATGCAGTTGTCACTGCTTTTTCTCTTGCTACAAGTAGATGATATACATAAAACAATGTGTTCTTATAACTTTCCAGCTCGGCACCTGCCTATTAAGAGCTTGGCGGAGACTTTCAAGGGAGGGGCTGCTTTGAAAATGGAAACGTAGCTGGGCTTCCGTGCCGTGCCAGCTGAGTCATCTTTGAAACGAGCAAAGGAAACAAAGGCCACACCAACTGAGGAGGTCATGGAGTGTGACAGGGGTCTGCAAGAGGCCATACCATGCTGCCGAACTGGAGAAAACCAAGCCTTTTGTGTCGGGACGAGTCCAGGGAATGATGGATGCTTTCTGTGCAGGGGCCCAGACCTTCCTGTGCATTGGCCTGGCCACTGCTGAGCAGAGTAAGATGACAGGCTTGGGGGGCGTCTGGCTTTTTGTTTCAGTGCCTGCTGAGGCAATGACATCAGATTTAATGGACTATCGGTGCCTCCAGAGAGTCATGTTTCATGCTTCTGTATGTTTTTTATTTTATTTTATTAAAACTTATTAGAAGTAAATAGAAAGATGCCCTTTAATCCTAACTGGGATTAAAGACAATGAATCTCCTAAATAAGAATAACAATAAGGCTGCACAAATCTACTTCATTTCTTCAGTGTTCTGAAAAGAGTGTCTCATTCTGTCCTCCAGTAAGACAGGAGAAAGTAATACAGCAGTGAATGCTGGATACAATCTCTCCTCCCCACTTTCTCTCCCTCTCTCCTTCCCTTCCTTCCTTCCTTCCTTCCTTGCTTTCTTCCTTCCTGACAAGATCTCCTTCCAACTCTTGCATAGCAGCCCAGCATCTGTGACACCAAACCAATGAATGCACTTTGCTGACACCTAAGAATATACTTTGATCTAGTGGGCGAGTCGGGTTCCAACAAAGTTGAGGGGTCTGGTGGGTGTGAAGCCTAATTTGTTCAATGAGATGGTTTAGGGGAAGGTTCCTAAGACCTAGCTAAAGTCTCTGCCATGATCTTTCGTGGTTGAGATGACGATAAATCAGAATCTAGAGAGTCAGAATTATAAATGAAAAGGGCTTTTAAAGGTACTTCTAGACTATCTTAAACTTCTATCCGCAGGGTTCCCTTCAGTTACCCTAGACCCATAAAACCTCCAAATGTAGGACCCCAAGTCCTCTGATTAAATAAGAACTAATGTATAGGATTAAAAGTGGTCCTATGGATGTCTTAGTCAGGGATGGTTTAATTTTTGTGACATGCAGAGAACTTCCTTTTCATCTCTTGGACTTACTGAAATCCTACCAATATACAGATTAATTAAACCCTTCATTTATCCCATAGGCATTGATATGTTAAGTGCTTTGAGTGAGCACAATGTAAGCCGAGCACTGGGGAATACAAAGGAAGGAAAGGAACGTACTTAGTCTTTGAGAAGTCTATCATCTTATTGAATGAGCAAGGAAATAATTCACTAGTGACTTGAGAACAATGAATGCTGGTACTGTGGAAGTGTGATGCTGCAGGGGAGGTGATGTGCTCTGGGATATAGGGATGTGTCATGGAACCTAGCCAGTCTTGAGTTGGCTCTTGAGGAATGTCTTGGATTTGGTAGAAAGAAAAGAGGTTTTTGGGGGTGGTGTGGGATGGGGGTATCTTCACTATGTGTATATAACATATGAATTTGAGGTTTCATTCACTCACTTCCCCAGAGGCTTTCCTCTTCCAAATACTAGGAACCATATTCCCCTACATTCTTACCTATAAGCTCCATCCTTTCCCACCTCTTTCAACCACCACTGCTTCAGATGGCCATCTTGACTGGGCTCTGTCTGTCATCCTCCAAACGTTATCCTTTCTTTCTTTTTTTTTTTATTTCTTTATAGGATTTTATATTGATATACACAAGTAGACATACTCATATTTCATTCTTCATTTCACTGGGGCTATGGTTTGTCTGCAAAATCACTTTGTTAGAGAGGCAGGATACACATATACATCTGTCACCAAAGTTTGCCAGTCTTTCAATTTGTTTCCTATTTTTTTATTCGATATAATTTATTTACATTTCAAATGATTTCCCCTTTTCTAGCCCCCCACTCCCCGAAAGTCCCGTAAGCCCTCTTCTCTTCCCCTGTCCTCCCACCCACCCCTTTCCACTTCCCCGTTCTGGTTTTGCTGAATACTGTTTCACTGAGTCTTTCCAGAACCAGGGGCCACTCCTCCTTTCTTCTTGTACCTCATTTGATGTGTGGATTATGTTTTGGGTATTCCAGTTTTCTAGGTTAATATCCACTTATTAGTGAGTGCATACCATGATTCATCTTTAGAGTCTGGGTTACCTCACTTAGTATGATATTCTCTAGCTCCATCCATTTGCCTAAGAATTTCATGAATTCATTGTTTCTAATGGCTGAATAGTACTCCATTGTGTAGATATACCACATTTTTTGCATCCACTCTTCTGTTGAGGGATACCTGGGTAACGTTATCCTTTCTAACAGACACATGGTGGGTGCTGTGGGAGGTATTAGCCTGTGATAAAGGGTATCAACTGTTCATTTTGCCTTCCTTCATTTTGTTGGGCAGATTGAGGCCAATGCTTGCCTTTATCTCCATAGTTACAAACTGGTGGGATTTGGTACCCAGCACAGAGAGCATCTTTTGGTGAGAAGTCCCAACAGTTTCCTCCAAACATATTCACAAAGAGTTTATAGTCAAAGCTTATGCTTTTTCTTGAATATTGTCTGTGTGTCCCTGTAACCTCCCTCGTAGTCTTCTGTCACAGACACATCAGACAGTACCATCCCAACTTGTAAGTCTTTATTTACTAGTGTGATTATATAACTGTTTGACTTTACCTCTCGAATGTGAGCTGTGTTAGTCAAGGACCTAATTAGTTGGGCACAGACAACGAATCTAGATATTAAAAGAAAAAGATGCAGGTATGAAAGAATTTCAAAATAAAAAACAAAATTAGGAGTGGATAGAGACAAGAGTCAGGGAATGACACCTTGTGTTTTCCTCATAGATCAAATTACTGAATCACCCACTCAATTCCAAAGAGAGAGAGAGAGAAAGAAAGAGAGACAGAGACAGAGACAGAGACAGAGAGAGACAGAGACAGAGACAGAGAGACAGAGAGAGAGACAGAGACACACACACACACACACACACACACACAGAGAGAGAGAGAGAGAGAGAGAGAGAGAGAGAGAGAGAGAGAGAGAGAGAGAGAGAGAAACACAGAGAGAGAATAAAAAAGAAAACAAGGGTGTATGTGTGGGGAAGAGAATTGAGCGCCCGCTGTCACCTTCCTGAGGAAAGGCATTTGCGCTCTTTGAGGGATCCCAGAACACCTTGGAACTGTCAACCTGGTTGTGTCAGAGGCACTACCTATCTGTATTTCCATGGGGGATGTCTTCAGCATTGCCACGGGAGCCACTTTGCACTGTGGGTTTCCCCTAGGGACAGGAGATAAGTTAAGAAAGGCAATTTCAGTTACAACAGAAAGCTCAGGAGAGAATTCCCTCTTCTTTCATGTTTTTGGTTTCTCACTGATGTGTATGGATGTGTGAACAATTGTGTGTGTGTGTGTGTGTGTGTGTGTGCTTGTATGCATGTACCTGTGGATGTGTGAATGTGGGTACGTGTGCATATATATATCCACATATGTGGAAGTTGGAGGTTAATACCAGATTCCTTTCTTGGTTTCTTACTGAACCTGAAACTCACTGATCCCAGATAGCCTGGCTGTCCAGCAAGAGCTCCAGGGATCTGCCTGTATCCACCTTTCCAGTGCTGGGATTGCAGGCATGCATTTCTGTGCCGTAAAACTGTGTTTATGTAGGTGCTAGGGACCCAAGCTCAGGTCTTCGCGCTTGAACAGCAAGCACTTTACTAACTGCGTCATTTCTCAGCTTCTCTTCCTGACTTTTGACCTAGAGATTTTAGTCTGATATTTTAGGCACTAAAACAAGAACAATAACACAACCAGCCTCTGCAAAGGTGGGTCCTGCTCCCAGCTCTGGAGTTATTACATTTGCTGTTCACAACAGTTTTGTACAATGGTCATCACTATATCAACATTTAATAGAGAATAAAGTAATAGGATTAATGAGTGGTAGATTTGAGATCTGAGCCTCAGGTGTAGGCTGTCTGTTGTGCCTTCTAGTCTAGGGAGATCTTGTTTGAGTCTTACTAATATCCCAACCTCTCTACATAGTCCATAAAGATCTAAGTAAGTGTAGCAGCCCTATGAGGTGAATGCAGTTACTATGCCCACATTATAGAAGACAGCATCCAGGAAATGTACTGAAGAGAGCAGAGACATTGCTAGACTCAAGCATCCACAAGCTTGCTCCAATTGCTATCAGCTACTCTCTGTCATCCCTTCTACGCTCCCATCAACCCAGTGGGACAGTGCAGGGTGGTGGCATTGCTGCAGCCTACCTTCTCTGCTTGCATGCTTACAGTGAACGGGTGGTTTCAGCTTTCATGCTTTCTGTTTCAACTGGTTCCTGACACTGCAAAGGGAGAGAGTGCATTCTTCTCTGCCTAACTTCAGCTTAAATTCCACTTTTGTGCAAGTGAAGAATAAGGGTATTTCCAACTGTCCAAGACAACCTATCCCCACGACAGCCAGAGCTCCATGTGTTAGGAAATAGAACTTGAAACTGCTTTGGCAGACGAGATGACCAAGTGCGCTCCTGTTCCTCGGTCTTGGCCTAGTCTGTTGACACTGTTCACATGCCAGGCAGGACAGGGGACCCAAGTTACACCCCTCTCTCTCCATATTTTCAGCCTTCCTTCTGTGGGGTGCATCGGGTCCTGTTGTCCATTCTGTAGAGATTAGCTCAAGTGGGGCCTGATCTCTTCAAACTCAAATTTCTAAGTACTTTTGTCAGTATTTAAGGCCCTACAAGGTCTTTGCTTAGTTCTTGTGATTCCAGACCTTCCTGGATTCCTTGGGGAGCTTTGTTTGGTCTTAAGTGCAAACCCCCTGAATTCAATTTCAGACCCTTTTCCAGCCTGGTCGATCATGTACAGACCTGGCAAATTTCTTCCTCAGTCTGATGGCACCTGAAATCCTTAAAAATCACTCTACAAACCTTTGAGATGGGAAATGCTTGCCTCTGACTTTGATCACAGAAACTTTCAGTCTTAGTGATACTAAAAAACAGAAAATGTCTTCAAGCTTTTTCCCCTACAGAGGAGTTAAATGTGGGATCTGATTGGGATATGTGGGACTCATATAGGTTTTGGGATATATATGGCACTATTGTATTTGCAGTAATTAATGTGAATTGGGAAATACATCTGTGGGTTTGGGGAGAGGGCTCAGATGCCCATGTGGCAACTGTTGACACTAGAAGATCCCCAGGACCTAAATAGAGAAACTGTATTTTATGGTCACATCTGTAACACCACGGTTGTGGATGGATTTAGACAGATCCTGGGAGCTCACTGGCCAACAAGTTTGTGAGCTCTGGGTGCACTGAGAGACTATCTCAAGAAATCCATCAAGAAAGACACCTCGTATCAACCTCTGTCCTTCACACACATGTACATGAACCCATACATACACAGATGAATCAAGTCTTCCTCCCCATCCTTGAATGAGTGACAGAGTTGTGCTCCCTCTGTGAATGAATGAAGTCTCTGTGGCAGAGCTGTGCTCCCTCCATGAATGAACGAAGTTTCTGTGGCAGATGAATCAAGTCTTCCTCCCCATCCCATCCGTTGATTATAATATATATATATGTTTCTGATTATAACTTTACTCAGCCGAAGAGCCTTTTCTCTCACAATTTGCCTGTTAGGTCCTATTTTATTCTGAAGTTCAGCTGATGGAGATCTAAAGATCTAAAAGGATCATGGATCCTGGGATCCATTTGTCCGGGTATGACTGTTATGAACTGGCTTTGTGTCCTAGAGCAAGTCACTTGATCCCTCTGTGCTTCACCTCTTCCTCTGCCAAACACTGGTGGCAACTGTCACATAAGGCTTGAGGGTACCGAACATTCAATGGGTTTTAAAATGAAACTCTTTGCACTCTCTAGATTATCTGGCACAGAATAGTTGTTCTTGAAATTGCAACTATATCACTTTCTTCCCTAAAGACTTCCCTAAAGAATCTTCCCTAAAGATTAGGTATGGTAATCTTTTGTTTACCATACCTAAAGAAATAGTTTTTTTTGTGGTTTCTACCAGTCTCCAAATAATCTATCAACCATATCAAGTTTATTTACCTTAATGTCTTTTTTAAAAATGTTTATTTTTATTTAAAATTATTTCTGTGTTTGTGGGTACATGTGTATGGGTACGGATGCCTGCAGAGATGAGAGGCCTCTGATCTTCCTAGTGGAGCTGGAGTTATAGGCTGTGAGGAGCTACCTAATGTAGGAGCTGGGAATTGGCCTGGGGTCCCCTGGAAGAGCAGTATACACTCTTAACTGCTGAGCCATCTTTGTAGCCCCTGAGCTTGATGTCTTAATAGAACTTGACATTCTCTAGCAATTCTTTGAAGCTCTCACATCCATTGTCTCTTATTAGTTGAGGATTATCATGACTAAGTAACGAAAAGAATGTTTTTTTTTAAAAATGCTTCTGGCCTTGCAGAAATGGCTCAATGGGCAAATTGCTGGTCCTGTACCTGTGACTGGCGTTTGGATGGATGCCCAACACCTATGTGAAAGTTGAGTGGACTTGGAAATCTGCCTGTAATCCCAGGATGCAGGAGGTAGATAAAAGCCTGAGTAGCTGGATAGCTTGACTAGCCGAATCAGTGAACTCAAGGGTCCTTGGGAAACCCTACCTCCCTATAGAAGATAGAGAGCAATCTAGAAAGATACCCAGTGTCAACCTTGTTCCTCCACCTCCACTTATGTGAACATGCACTGACATGCATATATGCATCCACACATGTGAACACACACACCCCACATGAATACATATGCAAAAGAGAAGAAAGAACACTTTTCATATTGCAGATGTATAACCTGGCTTACTGTAAAACATGGTCAGGAAACTCATTCCATTTCCCCATTTAACAATTCATCATTATAATCATCTCCCGATTTAGATTTTGTCTTCTTTAGACTCTAAGATTTTAGACTGCAAAACACATTCTCCCTACATAAGCCACATAAGTAACTTATGTTAACTATTTACTGAGAGATGAAAAACATACTGAGTAGCTCCATTCCCCCTGGGGAACATAGGTAATGGTTTTAGACACTTTGTTACATTTCTTGCAATCTCATCTTAGTGCTTTAAGTTTTTAGCATTTCCTATCTTCCGAAGACTTCAGTAGTACTAAGATTGGGACCACTGGGAAAGTGATTTAGCAGTTACATCCTTCCCAGTAGAAATGGCTGCTGTTGCTTTCCGGCTTTGAAATATGCTATTAGACCCAGATCACAGCATCCACCCCTTTAGGCAAATGTTTTCCACCGAATACCATGCTCAGTTTTAAAACGTCTGCCCGTTTGTATCAAAGATAATAAGACCAGTTATAGGGGTGAGCAGTTTGTAGACTTTTCTGTGCACGTTATCTCATCTAATACTTAAAGTTAGACTACACTCCCCTCCCCTTTTAAAAAGGATATCAATTTTAATAATTAAGTACAACTACATCATTTCTCCTTCCCTCTTCTCAACTCCTGCAATATTGTCCTTAGTCTCTCTCAAATCCATACCTTCTTTCTCTTAATTGTTATTATTACTGGTGTGAACATTCATGCACATAAACACACAAATGCAATCAACTGAGTCCATTTGGTGTTGCTTTTATGTCTAAGCCTTTAGGGCTGACTATCTGGTGTCAGATCAAGTTTTAGAGTGCTCATTCTTGGGCTTTTCATGAACGTTTGAATATTTTGAATATTTTTCAAGCTCCAGAAGGGCAGGACAAGGAGCACTGTAGACCAGCCCTCCTGTGCCCTGCCACAGAGAACACCAGCTTTGCTCTCAGACCTGTCTCTGATGACAAAATGGTTCGGTCAGGCACAGTGTTGCCCTGGCACACCCTTCACTGTGATAATCTGGCTTGTGGTAGAGCTCCCTGAATATCCTCAGCAGCCTGTCACTGCTCTGGCCTTTCCTCTAGGCAGACTGTCACTGAAAACCAAGATCAGGGCTCTGGTGGCTCAGGGCTGCCTTCCTAGGCAGAGAACAATGGCTGCCCCTCCCCATCCGCCCCATGCTACAATCAGCACATCAGGATTGTGTGCACCAAAATCCAGAGCAAAGACCCATTTGTTCAGATCCGTGGTGTTAGCATATTGCAGTGTCTTGTGACAGAAGGCTGGGCTCAGCCTTGATAGGCACACTCTCCTCGATGAATCCTCACTGGTAACACTGGCTAGAAGGGTGAAGCGGCAGGGTTCATATTTTTGGGCTGGGGAGTCGGTGCTTGGTGTGCTTAAAGAATCCATCTTCCTAAGTGTTTTTCCTTTCCAGTCACGTTTTACTGCTGGAGTTACTCAGCGAATTAATAGCTGGAGAAAATGCAGAGCTCTTTTCTTATTACATTCTATCGATCTGACTGCAGTGCCATTAATTGAAAGACTTGGGAAGTGTGATGGGGAGTTGAACCCTGGATTCTCCCTGCCTTTGGGTCCAGATCTGACTGAAAGGAGCCTTTCGGGTTGACGTGAATTATTCTTTCTTTGTCAGTCCTTGTGAGAGCTTTATTCAGGCCTCATGAGATTTACAATGCGGAATTGTCCACTGCCTCTGCACTTAAAGGAAGATGAGAACTCAGAGTGTGTGTCTGTGGGCTTGGAAGGAGTTGGGAGTTAACCCATGTTGGACAACCCTCTTTCATAGCCTTGATCCAAGGCTTTCATAGGTAACATGTGGCAGAGAGGAAAAGAGACAAACTCAAAACTGAGCTCCCAAATGTGGAAGGCAGACATTTTGTTCACGTCTTAAGCAGTTTTATTTGCAGTGTTGCGTGTTGCAAGATTGTTTTGGTTCCTTTCCACTCCCCATTCTCAGAATATATGAAACCCGAGAGAGACTGGTATGTAGTTAGAGATTTTGTTTATGGTTATCTTGCTATTTTGATGCCTTAGCCTACTCTTCCCATAGATTTCTCCCATAAATTCAAATTAACTTGAGAATTTTACATACATCATGTATGTCTGCATTCATATTTCATAAGTACATTAATATGAAAAATTTAAGGGGGGTCTTCTAAAGTATGTCAATGGGGGCAAAATCTCCAGATCAGATTAGAACACACCGGACTTTGTTCACAAAGTAATGCCCAGATGTTTTTGTAGTAGTTTATTACATTTTAATGAGATGTGAGTTTATTATGTAAAAATTTCAGGCTAGATACCCAGATTTTCACAGCACATTTAAATCTACCACAAAGGGTCACTCATCTTTTATTTTTCTAGAATAATACAGTTTGGATGCATTGAAAAGTTTAGTATGTGCTATTAATAACACATGTCCAGCCTAATGTTTTTACTCTTTCCAGGTGGGCCTATGCTAGAATTTTCTTCCCCGAGGTGCATCTGAATCTTGCTAGTGCTTTCAGCCTGCAAAGACAGGAAGTGCACACACGGCCACAGAGCATGACCCTCCTTCTAGAACACATCTTGAAAATGTTTCGACTGCTTTCTGAGCCCAGGGACAATGGCTTACGGTTGGGGGTGGGAGTGCTCTCCTCCTGCCTGACCTTTGGCTTGTTGAGAGATGTGTATGGCTACCCTGGGCTCTCTCAGTTGCTTTCAGGCTGCGGAGAAGGCGGCACCCACATTGGGAAGCAAAAGCTGTCACAGGCTGCCTTGCCCATGACAGCGTGTCTAAAAATACATCCACCGAGATGCAGGCATATGCTCGCGCCTCGGTGTGAAGGAGCTCTCGCCTGTGTTTCTTGCTATCCCCGTCTAAATGCTGGAGCGAGGAGTTAAATTATTCCAGAAGGCCCGCCAGGGTCTGATTTGCCACTGTCTGCTTCCTCGTTGCCTTTGAATGGGACCCTTGATCCAAGGCTTTCAGAGAGCAGCCGGTGCTGATGGGGGTCCGTGACTTGGCGGTGGCTGGCGCCTGTTTGCTCCTTCTCTGTCTCGAGCATGGTTTTCTATCCTGCCGGGGAGGGCGAGAGCGCTGGGCAGAGGTGGCACCTGACCCGCTAGAACTCCGATGTCACTGCTGTGGCTGTTACTCCCCTCGGCAAGAGTCAAGGCGCACGCAGGACGGTGGGTCACCTCGCTGGCTATTTTGCACATTTCCTTTCTTCTCCTCAACCTTGTTAGTTTTTTTCCTAAGTGCCCAGGGTTTGAGGGGGTTCCCGTAGCCCCTCTCTACCCTTGATCTCTTCTGGTCTGAATCTCTCTCAGGATTTGTAACACTTCCTCTCATTAGGAAAGCTTGCTAGACTCGAATTCCCTGTCTCTGTAAACAAGTTTTTTTTTTTTTTTTTTTAATGATTTGCTGGTTTGGGGGTCTCTCTTTTGAATGTCAGCTCCAAATGTCTTAGCTTCTGTGGCTATCTCACATACTGAAATGATTGTTGAGCTATTGTGCCCGAGAAGAGAGAAAACAGAAATGTCTCTTCAGAGTGATAATATCAAGACAGGAGATCAGAGAGAGCACAGAGGACTTCCTGCGCTCCTGCTCCAGCCTGCCTGAGAACAGGTCTCCAAGTGAGACGGCTGTCGCCTTTATGGAGTCAGAGAGCACCAAGATATTTTGTGTCTCATTTGAAATGATTTTAATTCTAACAAGAGGCACTAAAGAAAGAAATCCCATTTCCTTCCCGTGTAGGAGAAAGGAGAGGCACAAAGCTCACACAGGGATGGCTCTAGCTCTCACCACTCCTCTGGAAACTGGAAAGTGAGGGAGAGCAGTTGTTACCTAGCTCTCTCTCTCTCTCTCTCTCTCTCTCTCTCTCTCTCTCTCTCTCTCTCTCTCTCGTGTTTTCAGATTAGCAGTATTTCTGTGTCCTTGGCCATTGACGGCAGTGCATTGTTTATCCAAAGGTTATGTGGAGGTTTCTGTAAAATGAAATAAAAAAAAATATTTATTTTCTTTCAGACAGCGAGTAAGCGCAGAATCCACCCAGTACTAACCAATACAGACATGTCCAACATACGCTGTTATTCTCCACGAGCAAGCAAACACCGCAGCACGCACACCCTCCCCCTGAAACAAACACACCCGATGTTAGCCAAAATCCAGACTGCCTGTAAATCTTAAAGTGCTTTCCTCTGTGGAGAAGAATGAACCTCCCAGGATGCTTTTCTGCAGCTGAAACATTTTCTTTGGCTTTTCTTCTCTGCTAAATTTCCTTTGCCTCGCTCACAGGAGCCACTGAGACAAAGAACGTTGGCCACACAGCTACTTTAGCTCCCCTGCAACAGCTGGTTAAAACGGAGAAAAGATCAAATACGCTGTAAAGAGAGGCATTTGCTTTTAGTTCAGTCTAACATATCTTATTTCCAAAAGATGCCCAAGAAGCCCATGTGCCTATGGATGTGCCACAGCTAATTGCTTGGCTGGGTCTGTTAATAATCTGAGTAGGACATAGATTTGAGGGGTAAATAGGAGGCAAAACCAGAGAGGCTCTGCTGTGTACATGCCGTGAGCTGTGTGATCCAGCTGCTGGAACTGACTCACGTCCTTCCAGCTTTGTTCCTTCAGAGGCGTTGAAAGTCTCAGCGAGTGCTGACTAATTGATATTTGTAGTCACTGTGATAGGCTCCTCAGGTCAGAAACGCATGCAGATGTGTGTGTTGATGCAAATACTAAGGAACACACAGGCTCACTTACACGGCCAGGTGGTCTTCATACCAGCCGAAGTGTGGTGGAGGTTATGGGACATAAAACAGGAGAGAGAGAGAGAGAGAGAGAGAGAGAGAGAGAGAGAGAGAGAGAGGGAGAGAGAGAGAGAGAGAGAGAGAGAGAGAGAGAGAGAGAGAGAGAGAGAATATCACTCTGCAAATAGTTCTAAAATGCATCTGCAAATGCAGAAAGCTTCAGAACCATCCAACAATTCAAGACACTTTTTTTTCCTTCTCTGCGGGACGCCACCATCCACACCATTCGCAAAATAATAATAATAATGATAATGACCTGGACAAGGTGAGAGCCCTGCATCTTAGCTCAGAATTCATCTGGTTTCCTTCCCCTCTCTGCCCTGTGTTTCCCAGTTCATTGTCCATGCATCCCATGGCAGCCACCCTTGCTTGAATGCCGGTGTCACAGCAGGCCTGGAAAGGGGGCTGAGGGGCGGCATTGTCCAAGCCGGGGGTTTGTCTATTGTCTTCTTCGCTCTCACTGCTTTTCCTTTTAATTTTTTTTTTCCCTGAGGCTTTCCTGTCCTAGTGGCCTCTGTCCAGGAGGAGGGAGAAAATTACAGGGGTTCAGAGAATAGAGGACTGGAATGTTTTCATTGTATGCTGTTTTAATAAACAGCTCAGCAGTGCAGTCCACAGAATGAGAAAATGGAGTAAGACGGGAGGGTTCTGATGGAGGGGATGCTGAGGAGACCTGCTCAGCCTTCCTGCCCAAGGCAGTTCCTTCTGTCACAATCCCTGTTGTGTGTTGTTTCTTTTTAGTCTTTAAAATCATGAGAAAGGGCCTCCTTGTCTGTCACGCTTCTGCTTACTTATTTATTGGTTCCGTGCAAGCCTATGTGGGAATTTTAGGGAAGGCCAGAACTGTGTATGTTCTGTTCTGAAATCGGTTAAGCCTGAGCCTGTCTGCGTTTTGTCTTTTTTGGATCATCTCAGTTTGCATGTGGAATTTCTGTGGTAACTTAATGAACCATGTCACACATACACAAAACGGCCATTGTTCGTGTAGGTATCAGTTTTGATTTTCTATTGTTTCAGGTCTTAACCTCAGCTACGGTTTTGGGTGGTATTTATGTGTGAGTGATTATCTTCTGTGAACAGGCCAGCTCCTGATAGCTCCAAAGTTATCAAAGGTTACAGAGACACACCCTCAAATGAAATTCCTAGGACGTTACTTCAAAAGTGTATTTTGACAGAGCATGAGTGTTAGGCTTTTCAACCTGCCAGGGTGACTTTATACAGCTTCTATCTCTACAAATAAAACCACAAGATGGATTAAATGCTAACTTTGTATGCAAATAATTTAGCTGACAAGCACTTTCATGCATTTTACAAACTTAAGTTTTAGCTTAGAAAAAAAATCATTTGGCTCCAAGTGGCTAACAATACTTCCAAGGTTCCATTTAATTAAATATATATTTATATTTATATATTATATACTTAATATATATTCATTCTAAGTTCTCCCTTTCCCCCCTTTCTGGCTATTTTTCCCCTACTCTGGTTCGAGTCTAAGACTCTTTGCTGTTTTCAGAATGTGCTAAATATTCAGCCTTTCTGTTCTAAAATATTTTTAAGTCAAAGGCGGCTGTATCTATGTGCAGAGACCATACTTTATTCATAAGCCATTCAGTTAATACTTCATGATGTGGGTGGATGGTTGCTGGTGAATACCAACTTTTCTTCCTTTTCCAAGTAATGATAACAGTCCATTTGTTAATGTGAGTGTGGGAAAGTCTTTTGGGTTCCCCAGGAAATCACTTAAGTCTCAAGCCTGAGATCTTACATGTGTGAACATCTGATCTGGTGTGTGGCCTGTACAGCCTTTTTCCTTTTCCTCTCAGTGCTGCTATTAAAGGACCTCAGACTGAGCCACCTTGTCTTTCTTTTCTAAAGAGATAGTTTGAAATGTCTAAAAAACAAAACAAAACAAACCACCAAACTTCTTGAAGAAATGCAGGGCAGGCTGCAGTGTGAACGAAAGGCTGAGTTTAATTGTGGCCGCCCTGATGGGCCATTGTGTAATTTCCAGAGTGTGTTTGTAGCCTGCGTGATCCTTGAAGCGGCTTTAGACCAGGCATTGTGAGCAAGGACAGTTTATCTGTGATATGGTAGTTTTCGATATTTAAAAAAAGTTTACTTGGCTTTAAAACAAAATATTGCAATTGCTAGAGATAAAACCCAAGGCCTTGAACATGCTAGGAAACAACCATTGAGCTACACACACACACACACACACACACACACACACACACGCGCACACACACACACACATATATATGTATGGTTAGGGTTAGGGTTAGGGTTAGGGTTAGGGTTAGGGTTAGGGTTAGGGTTAGGGTGCTCGCGTCATTTGG
This sequence comes from Apodemus sylvaticus, assembly GCF_947179515.1. NCBI lineage: Eukaryota > Metazoa > Chordata > Mammalia > Rodentia > Muridae > Apodemus > Apodemus sylvaticus. The sequence continues at coordinate 87,864,076 of NC_067478.1, read as the reverse complement.
GACTGATTCAAAGTCAGACTTAAATAAGTGAGTTTTGGAAATGGGGAGATCAGAAATTAGTCTCTCTGGCTTCTTCAAAGCACTTTGGCCAGAAAGAAATGGAGCAAGTGTCATGCTTTTTTTGGTCAGGGCAACTTTGGTAAAATTTGAGGCAGGCAAAATATGAGGTTGAACTGTCTCTCTCCACAGTTCAAGCCCCTGGGTCTGTAGGAGCAAAGCTGTGGGAAGTTCTGTTTGCTTGTTATCAAGCCACAGAGTTCCCCGTGGCTGGAAGGTGTTCCTGTGCACACGGGGACAAACTTGCAGCAAACCTCTCCTGGCCTGTGCCCTCTAGACATGTTTAATTTCAGGGACAACTAGAAAGGAATTACTGAGTCTGGGACAGATACAGATCCCCAAAGGTTTTAAAGGTATAGATTCAAGTTTAAGTGTTTATCAACATATGGTTTTGGTTTTATTTTCTGTAATAAGATCTCAACACCTTAGCCCTAGCTGCCTTTTCACACATGACAATCCTGCCTCAACCTCTCAAATGCTGGGATTACAAGTGCCACCTCTGGCTGACACAAAACTTTTAAAACATATAGACCTCTCCCTTGGACAGTTCTTTCTCATTTCTATCTGTGTGTTTTAGGCGCATGATTGCATGTTCAAATGCATGTAGGGACATGTGATATGTGTGTACATATGCATGTGCATGCAGGTAGACATCAAGATTCATCCTCCATTGCTTTTTTACCTCAGTCATGAGTGAAGGCTTCTCAAGGAAACCTACAGTGGATAGATATGACTAGTGTCACTAGACGGCTTTCTTGGGGGATTCCCTTGTCTCTGACCCTTCCACCTGGCATGGTGAAGTCGGTTCTGCAGATCCAAACTCTGGTCCGCAAAGGTTCTCTAACTATTCACCCATCTCTCCAACCCAGGGGCATTGCTTAACTGTAGGTTTGTTCTAGTTCCTGTACTTGTATGTATTGAAACATCATTTGGTCAAAACATTAACTCATGCTTTTTGTCTCTTGGAACCTGAAATTATAAATATCTGTAAAATTTTTGTTTATTGTAACCTTAAAGTAAGTGTGTGTATGTGTCTGCATTGAGTGCATGTGCCCACAGAGGGCAGGCAGAGTTAGAGCCTCTTCAAATGGAGTTACGCAGGAATGGGTGTGAGCCACCAGATGTGGGTGCTGGGAACCAAATTGTAAGAGTACCCAGTCCTATTAACCATGGAGCGGTCTCTGTAGCTCACAAACTTTTTTATTTTTTAGAGAAAGGATGAAACAGTGCTTTCTGATCTTGTGGGTCTATATCTTACCCTGGATCAAATTATAGATCACAATCATATGCCCACAGAAGACAGATGTGGTTCTTCAGTACTCCTTACTCATAATGCCCTGATACTGGTGTAAAGAACCTGCTAAAATGACAAAGCCATGAGAAATAAGCTAATTTCCAGCCTCATGACTAATTGAAAACATTTTCTCTGTTCAAAACTATGCGCTTATTGTTGAAACTGTCCAGTTCTCAGTATCTTTTGGATTTATTTCATATTAGTATTGGTAAGATCTCCTTTTTCTTCCTCCAGTAGGGGAGACACAGGTGGCCTACCACTTTGAACATATAGCATGCCTTCCACTTTCAAAGGATCAGAAGCCTCTGCAGATCCAGGTTCACATAATTTCGTAGAGATCTTAGTCATCAGAAAAGTAAGAGACATTTTTTTCAAAGAAGAATTGCTGTCAGGACCAACCATAGGGGCCCACTGTTCCTGTGACTTGTGGGGATATAAACAGAAAAACCCCCAGTGATTTGTCAGCTCAGCAGAGAGGTGGCACTTGGAGGTGATGTTCTGCGTTCAAGGAGTTATGTTTAAAGATATGCAAAAAAAAAAACAAAAAACAAAAAACAAAAAACAAAAACAAAAAAACGAGGATGCTATCTAGAGATAGTGCTTTAGCAAAGGTTTGTTTTTCATTCCCAACAGTTTCAGGATAGGGTCTAGGGGTACACACAAATCCCTGTACACAGACTGTCTAGACAACCTGTAGATTTTTGAGGTGTCTTTGAAAACAATTATACTATCTTGACAGTTGGCTTGTTAAGTAGATTATAAAGTTCTCTATCATGTAAGAGACAAAGTGGAATACATGCACATATATGATGCTAACACATTCATTCAGTACAAAATATTTACAATAAATACTTTATTAACTTATTTGGGGGTGGAAATATGAATGCTACAACACAAGTTTACAGGTCAGAGTACAACCCACAGATGTTGGCTTTCTCCCTTCACCTCGTTGATTCCTGGGATCAGGCTTGGTGGGAGGCACTCTTACCCACTAAGCCTTCTTACCAACCTTTGTATGTACTTGTATGTAAGAGAAGCAGTGAAGATCTGTGTGAGTGGAGGGGGAGGGAATTTTTCCTCTATCTACTTCTCTGGGTACAGATTTAGAAATGAGATGGTATGGAAATTAGCCACCCCAGAACTGTTGAAAAGAAGTTTGTAGGAGGGTAATAAGAAGCATTCTCAAGTGAACACTCACACACTTCACAGTGTTAGCAACATGGCAGAATCTTTCCCCCTCTTCCCTTGGGAGTCTCTCATCCCATTTACCTCAGCTTCTGACAAGAAAAGACTGAAGTGCTACCTGACAGAAACACCAGCATCACTGGCCAGTAAAGCCAGGTTGTTTAAGCACAAGCTAAGAAATTACAGATAAGTGAATTCTATTAAGTCTGTTGAAGGAAATCCATTATTACTGTGCAGAGTCATTTGGCAATGATAATCTAATTCATTTTAATCTCATTCAGTCTTTTTATTCCTGGTATACATGAAGGGAAGCTGGGGGTGGGGGGAAGGTTCTGTGGAGTTTTGGCTTGCCTACAATTAAGTCACACATGGTGGTGGGCTAAGGAGACAGGACCTTAGGCAAAATTCTGGACACAGTGCCACACACCTGGAATCCCAGCACTGGGAGGTGAGAGACAAGAACACATTCAGCTTGCTTGCCCAGCTAATCTAGTCAAATCTGAGTGCTCAGTAGAAGAAGTAAAAAGATGGAGAGCTGTTGGCAGTGGTCGGTGTCTGGAACTGGTGTTACAGAGTTGCTGATCTCTTGATCAAAGAATTGTAATAAAGGAACACACAGATTGCAAAGCAAGGGAACTTTATTCAAAAGCAAAGTGATCCTATAGGTTGGAATGCTCTGTTGAGACTGACAGTGGTCTACGTGATGCAGAGAATGCCCAGGGCCTCTGCTGTTGCTGGGGCTTCTTTATATGGAGTTCAAAGGGCGTGGCGGTTTGTTGTTCAGGGACATAGTGTGAGTGGTTATCTGTTTTGATTGATAGGTTTGGATTTTGTGCATGTTTTTGCTTATTGTGTGTGTCCCTTCTCACAGTGTATCTGACTTTAATCATGTGGATGCTCAATTTTGCCTAGGCATAAGGTGACAAGTGGGGGATTCTCTCAGAAAAGTTCAGTCCGAGGGCAGACTCTGCCTTATTACATCCACCCCAAAATAGTGCAAACCAGATGGGTTTGAACTCATTGTTCCTAATCTGAGATATAACTGGGAATGTTTGAATAGAAAATGCCCATGCCTGATGGTTAAGGGAAGTAGAAACTTATTTTATCGTTTCAGGAGAGCATCTCAGTGCAGGTGGAAGCTCTAGGCTGTGAGGTAAATGGTTAAAAGAGGGGTATGCATTCATAGTACACACAGGTGGGGGGGTCCTAGGTTATCAAATACATCAATAGAAGAAAGGTGTGTAGTGAACCAAGCAGCGACCCATGTGGCTAAGCTGTTCCATGCCCTCGCCTACCTCAAAATGATTAAGGAAGATAACTAATGCCATCCTGAAGCCTACACACACATACACACACACAAACACACATACACACATACACACACTCACACACACACTCACACACACATTCACACACACATACACACACATACACACACTCACACACACATTCACACACATACATACACAAACACACACTCACACACACTCACACACATTCACACACATACACACATACACACACATACACACATACACACACTCACACACACACACTCACACACACATACACACACTCACACACACATTCACACACATACATACACACACACACTCACACACACATATACACACATACACACACTCACACATACACTCACACACACACTCACACACACATTCACACACACATACACACACACTCACACACATACTCACACACACATTCACACACACATATATACACAGACACACACAGATATGCGCACATGCACTCCTACCCCATGTTCACACAGGAACATGTATACACACATGCTAATAAATTAGCTGAGTCACGTGCTGAGTCAGGACAGGAGCAGCCCATGCCTGCTAGCAGCTTCTGGGCTCAGTGGACACACACACATACATACACACAAACATACACACATACACACAAACATACACACACACATTCACACACACATACACACACACACACACACACACACACACACACACACACTGTATTTTCCTTGAGAGTAATTTTGGGTTTTTCCACTTTTATACTAGTGGTCTTTTGTTCTAAAGGTCCACTACTGCAATCACTCAAAACTGCATCAATCTGTTTTTCCACCTACTCTCGGCTTTTATAAGAATATTATGATCAGGACATGGTACTTTGCTCTTGTCATATCAACACTTGGGAGACCAAGACAGGAGGATTGCTGTGAGTGAATGCGAGGCTGTACTGGGCAAAGAATTTGATGGTTTGGCTGTAGCTGGTGGTAAATGGAAGGAAATGGAGACTTTGGAAAGTGACCTGTGTAGGAGAGCAGGCTGGAGAGGAAACATCTTAAGAAGCAGTATTTGTGAGAAGTGTGTACAAATATCCAAAGCTGTTTTCGTCCTCTGGCTTTTGTCTTGTCCACCCAAGCTCCTGCTGTGGTAGGAGGTAGTGAGGAACTAAGCAGGGATATCTTGGAAAAGCTTGTTAATACATCATCATTCCAAGTCCGATGTTACAAGAATGTTATCAGGGATGCGTAAGTTAGGCGTGGTGATGGTGGTAAGGAAAGATGGATCTGAGAGATGGGCAAACGTCAGCAAGCAGAATGGGTGGAGGATGCTGTTGTGGAGAGGAAACATTTCAAATACGTAAATATCCAGTTGAAGTGACCAAGATGAATCCAAGAAGAGAATCAGAGCATCTGCATAAGATCCTGGGCTTGGCTGGATAAGTGGTCTTGGAAGGTAGATAGGCTGTAGTATAGTGTGTTGGAGCTTTGAAGGACCTAAAAGCATAGATGTCCAAGTCAGTTGTGAAGCAGTACAGAGAGGTGTTGGGCAATGGCAGTAGAAACCCAGAGGTAATGGAGAGCTGTGCTGGTGGGAACAGAGACGTGTTCCTGGGAGGGGGAACTAGATTTGCTTCTTACAGCACGAGGGGCGTGTTACCTCAGCAGACAGGGGAGTTAAGGCGGAGATAAATGGCCAAAAGGTGTGAACATTTCAATAAGGCAGGACAATGATACAAGCGACTGAATAATAAAACTAAGTATTCTGCCATTTACCCTTTACTTACAGTCAGAGTCATCATTACCCCAATTTGTAGAAGAAATGGATTCTGAGAAGTAAAATGAAAGTCTCAAGTGGTTCCAGTTAGTATACTAGAATATTTTACAAATCCTTTACTCAATCTTGTTCTGATTGGTTGGGATAAGTGTCCTTAAGGGTAGGATCTTCTCTTTCCCCAATTTAACTTGATTTTAAAATATTTTAACTTTTTAATTGTTAACTATTGTTATATCTATACCTATATATAATAACTATTATTAACTGTTTATTATTAACCTTCATTATGCTTATTCATTGAATGTGGAGCTGTTATATGGATGTTTTCATCCATGTGTTGCTTTGGTTATCAGGGGTCATTTGGGCTAGCATATGAATTTTAAGGTTGTTCTTTTTTTTCTTGATTATTTTAGTTGCATTCTGACTCTTATATATCTCCAATGGAGTAGACTCTCAGAAATCTCAAGGTAAACTGAAATTATCAGTTCTTATATGCATTGACTTAATTTTTCCCACTAGTGCTTAGAATTGAACACAGGAAGTAATATGAGATTCAGATGTCCCGCCGAAGATCTTCTGATCTAACCAGCTCACATTGTAGAGAAAATTAAGAGAACGAGGAAGAGACTGAAAGTCTTGCATCTAGTTAGAAGCAAAGCTGGATCTCAGCTTCTCAAATAGGATTGTTACAATGTGTTGTGGGATCTGAGAAATACACACACACACACACACACACACACACACACACACACACACACACACGCACACGCGCACGCGCACGCGCACGCGCACGCGCATGCGCATGCACACGAGGTGTAAGACAGTCTTTCTGCCTCCAAGCTCTCTAGAATTAGAAGGAAATAAAAAACATGAATAGGCGTTGGAGGAAGATTTAATAGGCAAAAATTCCTGGACTTCAGTGACTAAGAGACAACTGATGGAGGAAGTCAATCCATCAATGCAAGAATTGATAAGCTGTTCATCCCCAAACAATCCGAACAAGAGCTAAAAGGCCAAGAGACATGGTGAATTTAATGTGGATGCCAATGGGGTAGGGATGGGGGTGGAAATCACCTCTCTTATTCCTTATAGATGGGAAATACAGTCTTGTCCTCTTAGGACAGAAAAGAACAGTGGCTCTCAACCTTATTAACACTGAGACCCTTTAATACAGTTCCTCATGTTGTGCTGACCCCAACCATAAAATTATGCCATTATTACTTCATAACTATAATGTTGCTGCTGTTATGAATCGAGATCTAAGTTATCTGATATGTGAGGAAAGATACCTGATAACTGTTGGATAAGAAGAAATGCTATCCCAAGCTATACAACCGATGAGCTGTGAGACATGACAAGGGTCTGGGAATGAGGTGAAAACTTTTCTTAAAAGCTAAATCATTGTGTTCTGCTTGCACAGTCTCCTTGTCTGTCAGAGGATTAGTCTGCTTTCCTCTGGCTGCTTGCCCTCTCACCTCAGTTCCTGCCCAAAGCTAGTGAGCCTTTCTTACCAGTGAGCTGGAGAAAGCAATCCCCGGAGGGTGCTCATGCTCTCAAGGATGTTGGTTCTAAGGCTGGGCAGACCTTGGTATGGCATCAGAAATGACGGTTAGCTGTGGCTGTGTCAGAACCATGTGGAGCCAGGTGGCTCATCTGGTCCCTTCAGCCTGAGCTGCTGGAGTCCGTGATGCCTTACTGTGTGTGCATACAAATCTGCTGTGGGCGGTCTCATCTTACCTGGTTCTTGCTAACCTGTTCTATTGGGTTCAGTTCTGCTCTGGGCTTCTACGGTTGGTCTGTCTGCATATTCTCTTGGAGATGACCATAAATGTACTTTATGCACAGCATCCTCTCTCTGCTTTCAACTCTGGGGGTGCAAAGCAGGTTCTTGCACGTGCCAGGCAGATAAGTAATCTACCAGTGAATTAACAGCTCCCTTCCCCCATTCTCCAGACTTCACATGTATCTGCTTATCCTATACTGCTTGCAGGTTGTCTCAGGCTATATGTATATGTATGTGTGTGCAAATTTATAGCAGTAACTTTAAACATATCATTTTTTTTCTTTAAAAACTTTAACTTCTAAAATTAGCATATAAAGAAATTCATTTTCTTGGGTGTGTGGTTCTATGATTTTAATTCCTGTTTGGAATCATCACTCAGAGCAGAGCACTTACTGTCCTAAATGTTTTCCCACACTGTTGCTTTGTACATGCATATGTCTGCCGTGTCCTGTCCTTAGAGCCTCCGGTTTGCTGAGAATAGTGTATTAATGGAATTAGAAGATGGTAACACTTGGCTTGGCAGGGGTTGGGTGGATGGCATCTCTCACTCAATCCAATGTCCTTTAGACTTGTCTGTATTGCTCTGTCAGTAACTCTTTTCACTGTTATTCGAACAGATCCTTGCTATGTCATCTACATCGGTGTTGAACTAGCGTTAATCCCGTCTCAGCATCTTGAGTATTGGGATTACGGTCATAAATTACCACACCCACATCCAGCTAGAACTTGTTCACTTTTGTATCTCAATTGTGTTCTGTAACCACACTGCTCTTGGTCTTCCATTCATGGATTATAGGGCATTTTGATTCCTCCCAGCTTGGAGTGACTGGAAATAAAATTGCGATAATATCCCTAGGCTTACATTTGTGTGATTACACGCTAGTTGGTTTCCTCTACAATAAATGATTGGAAGCACATCTCTTAATTGATGATGTGGTTGTACAGTGGTTTGAACACACACACACACACACACACACACACACACAGATGCAATTTTGTATCATCAGGAATTACTTCGGTTACTCCCCTCTTGTGGACCCCAAGTTTGCTCCTGCTATCAGACTAAGACGCTTGCCTTTCCTCTTGGATGTGCAGGCTCCGTGGACCTGCTCCTTCTCATCTCTTCCATCCCACAGCCTTTCCTTCGTAAACGAGGAACTCCCAGAACACAATTCGAGTGGAGCCCATTTGAATTCATCTAAATGTTCTCTTTGGCTCTGTGTTTGTTGTGACTTGGATTATTGCACCAGTAACGTAGTACCCTCTGCTGGCTGGTTCACAATGCTGGCTCTGTGCCTGTGATAAAACAAAACAAAACAAAACCCTATAGGTGGAATGGAAACAAGCAAAAGGAACGGGGTCCGGAGGAGGGGAGAGAGGGGGAGTTGTGAGAACTCCCACAGAAATAACAGCCTGACAAGGATACTTCATGTATTTGATGCTACACATATAGATAAATGTTGTAGTATTTTTATGGAGCCTTACAATATTGTCTTCTCAATTGTAGGCAAAGATGGGCTGTCTGGAAAGCTGGACCCAGCCTGGAGCCTGCCACCCAGATTGCTATTTTGTGAAACCTTCTGCATACAAATGACTCAGATCCAAACATTCAAAAATGATCTCGGAGGGCCATCTGGTTCTCACTGGTTCTAAAAGCTTCATTCAGCCCAGGGTGTGGATCCAGTTCAAAAGATAGAAAGAGCTTTTCACAGAGAAAGGTCTAATGTGTTCCACTGACCAAGGCTGCAAGCTAGCTTTTAAAACCAGCCAGCCATGATGCTCTGAGGGCTGGTGGATGATGACTTTCATAGGTCAGTGGAAGTCTGATAAATATTTAATTGATGATGTGGTTGTATAGTGGTTTGAACACACACACACACACACACACACACACACAGAGATGCAATTTTGTATCATCAGGAAACATGTGTTAATTTGTTTGGGTGTCTGAATCAGTCTGTGATTTAGACTGAACCAGCATGTCAGGCAGGCCGTGAGGTCTACCAGAGCCGTGTAATCTTTGCGATATGTCATTTTTAATTCGTGAAGACAATACAGTCAACCTTGCAGTCCGGATGCTGCTGGTGGTCGCTTTTGCTGTTTACACGGCCTGGCTGCTTGCCTTCTTGAGCAAAGGAAGCTCTGTGTCCTCTGGAGCCAGGGCCTGGGGAGAGCTCCTTTGGGAGGCTCACAGCAAGAACAGGAATGGGAGCTTGTGTGATCTCAGCCTCAGCTTTGTCTTATACCCATGGGTTGAAAACGGCAGGTGAAGTGCATGCTGTCTCGGGCGGGACACTTGATTTACGTCTCATTTCTGTGGGTTTTCACCGTCTCGCCTGACAGTAGTGTTCAGGAAGAAATGTGTGTTTACACTAATGCAGGCCTACCAACCCAAATGTAGCATATGTTGTGGTCTTGAAAAGTTTTTGTTAATGGCTTCTCATACTCTAGGATGCAGAGCTCAGGAATGCAGAGGCTGTCTGGCTCCCTAAACCCAGTACAGTGCTCAGTATAAAGAACATAGTCAAGGGAGTTTCTTAAATACTGGGGAGAAAAACCAGCTTGTTAAGGGCACTGATGTGTGAGATGACATAGGTGAATGTTGGGATCTTGGTGCAGTCATTGTACCCCTACTCCAGGTAACTCAGCTTTCTCTGTTCACTCTTAGTGAGCCATGCAGTGGACTGACCTCATCTTTCCGAGGCTATGATGTTTCAGGAGAGTTTCACTATTGCTGAACAACTGAGGCCACCAGGAGCTCCTAAGTGCAAAGAGACTGGTAAGTAGTTTTGCAACAAGTTAACATGTTTTCAAAACCAAACAACATCAGTTGACCTTATTTGCCATGGCTCTTCCAGGAGACAGGAACCCTTTCTGCAACCAGAGGCAAAAGTCAGTGATGGAGAGCATGCTTGTCTGGCCTAGTGTGTCTATTCTTTTCATATGAAAGGGCATTTAAAGTGACTTCTTTACATGATAGAATTTAACACTTTTGGTTTTGCAAGCTCTTGACCAGTGGTTCTCAACATTCCTAATACTGAGATCCTTTAATATAGTTTCTCATATTGTGGTGACCCCCAACCACCAAATTATTTTCGTTGCTACTTCATAACTGTAATTTTGCTAGTTATAAATCATACTGTTAGTATTTCTGGAGAAGTAAGTTTGCCAAAGGGGTTGCAACCCACATGTTGAGACTCACTGCTCTAGAAAGAACCTTGGTCTTCAGAGAAGACTTAACCAGCATTTGGTCAGCACTCTTCAGAATGGTGTCCCTTTTTGTGTGTGCAATAAGACATAATTTCATATGGGGTATATGTATGTGTATGTATGCATGTATATATGTACATGTGTATATATGCATGTATGTATATATGTATGTGTATGTATGCATGTATATATGTACATGTGTATATATGCATGTATGTATATATGTATGTGTATGTATATGATATATATATATATATATAATGTTGTATACCTTTTTATATGTTAGTGTATGCATGGAGGCCAGAGGTTCACAGGAGGTCAGAGGTTCATATCAGATGTATTCCTTGATTACTCTTTGCCTTGTTCTTTGAAACAGCATGTCTTGCTTACTCTGGAGCCCATTAATTCAGCTACATAGGTACTCAGTAATTGTATGCAGGGAGTGCTCTACCTGTCTCTGGGATTACAAACACTGTACTTGTCTCTTAGGTGGGTGTGGAGGATTTGAGCTTAGGTCCTTGCGGTCTTGAAGGAAGCATTTTATTCTTTGAATCGTCTCTCCAGATATCCATACTGAATCTTGAGATTTCTTTGTTGAGAGGGTTTTCCTGTGTCTCTTGGGTGAATCCTTATAGTACCAGCAGACCTATGTTGGCTTATTTTGAGGTTGCTAATGATGACAATTCTAATGTGTGTGTTTTTTAATATAAAAATTACCATCTTATCCATTTTGAAGTAAATAGTCATCCATGTCACGGGGCTACTGTCACTACTAGCCATCCATCAAGCCGTTCTCAGCTGCAAAGTGGACTCACAGCTATTAAACAGTAATTCTTTCTCCCCTCTTTTCCCAGACCTTGAATCCACCCTTCTGCTCTCTATCCCTATGTGTTTGAATTGCCTTATGTACCTCATATAAGTGGACCACTTGCCCGATGATTGGTTTATTATCACACAGAATAATGTCTTTCAGACCTATGATGCTACAATGTACACCACAGTTATTTTCATTTTTTTGAAGGCTGAACAATATTTTATTTTGTTTACATACCATGTCTCAAATCTCAGCTCATCTGCCCCTGGACATGTGGTTTCTTCCTCTTCTTTCATTGGCTTAAAATAACTCTGTTGCGAATGTGGGTGCCCAGCTTTTCCTGCCAAGTTCCCAATTTTGCCTTCCTTTTTTTTTTTTTTTTTTGAGATGAACTCACTAAGTAACCCAGGCAGGCCTTCAACTTGTGATCCTCCTGCCTTGGTCTTTCCAAGTATCAGGGATTGCAAGCTTTTACCATCAGACATGGACAATCTGCATTTCATAAGTGTGCCATTATGCTAAACACCATTTCAGGTGTGTGTCTGTCTTTTGTCATCTCTAGTGAACTGTCATGTTTCATGTCTGTCTTGGAATTGGCTTGTTTGTGTATAGATGAACATATCAATCTCTTCTGTATTTCAGGTCTCTTATGAGACTCATGGTTTGAAAATACATATTTTTCCATCCAGAAAATGGTCTTTCCCATTTTGTTACTCTTATCCTGTTACATAATTTTTTATGTAGTCTAGTTTATTTAATGTTTCCTGGGTTCCCACCTTTTGGGGTTATATATAAGACACCATTCTAAATGCATCACCAGGAAGTTTCTCCTTGTCTAAAAGTCTGATAGTTTTAGGTCTTCTATCTATTCTCTGGCACTGTGTTTTCATCTTCCAACCCAGATCCAGACAATGAACTTCCTGAGCTTAAAGGCTGCAAATGAACTTTGAAGTCCTAGCACTGAGACATACCCTCAGCAAGTTATAACAGAATAGGGCTCCTTTACATTATGAGGATAAGACAAATGATAATTTCCCATCTTCATAATAATTACAGTAGTTTTGTGAACTTTGACCACCATTGAGGACCCCAAAAAACTCTCTGAGTTAAAAGGATAACTTTTGTATATTATTTATTTACTTCCCCCAGAGACATTTCAGTAGGCTGTTGGGGGCATTTGTGATGATCACTCTGCTGTTGTTACACCTGGCTTGGAGGCTATTCATCACAGGCCTGTGCAATTGGATCTGTGGTCATGACAATGCCTGTTCAGGAAGACCATTTGTTTCATCTGCAAAAGTGCCTTAAGGTCTGCCTGACCACTAGGGAAGGGAAGTATTGAGTGCTTGTTGGGCACATCAGTCTCAAGCCTTGGGGAAGCCACTCACTTCCTTGAACCTCTCTCCATTTTCTGTAGAAAGTAAGAGGGGGGAGATTTGAATATGCACTTCCTTCCACTTCTAAGATCACTGAAACGTAGGGGCTGGTGATAGGTCAAACTTAAGGAAGAGTCAAAAATCAGCCACCCCTGAGGAAGAACCAAATCTAGGAGTCAACACTAATTGGCTTCTCGAAGGAATCTTCCTACCCCCAGGAATGATGGAGAACTACATGGAGAGAAGTCTATGGCATTCTGAGTATCAATCTCCCCCCTTTGCCCCCAAAGGGCAGGTGGAGGTCAAAAGCAGAATACAATTACCATTGTACTTGTTGTTACTATGAAACTGGGGACATTGAACTTTGAGCCACTCCAGAGACAATTATCTTGTACATGGACACAGTACAGTTGAAAACAAGAGAGGTCACTCCTATTATAGTTTCTATCTTGAGTGTCTTCCAAAGGCCCATATGCTGATGGCTGGGTCTATTGGGAAGAGATAGAGCCTTTAGGAGATAGGGTCAAGTGGAAGGAAGTTAGGTCATTGGGGCTATATCCATGGAGGAGACATTGAGACTGTGCCCTTTGGAGCCAGGAAGTAGTGGCGCATGCCTTTAATCCCAGCACTTGGGAGGCAGAGGCAGGCAGATTTCTGAGTTCGAGGCTAGCTTGGTCTACAGAGTGAGTTCCAGGACAGCCAGGGCTATGCAGAGAAACCCTGTCTCAAAAACAAAACAAAACAAAACAAAACAAAACAAAACAAAACAAAACAAAACAAAACAAAGAGACTGTGCCCTTTGGTAGGAATAAGTATCTCCTGCCACAGGGTTCTGCCACGATGCACTTTGAAGCAACAGACCCAAAACACAGAGCAGATGCTTGTAAACTCATGAGCCGAAATAAATCTTTACTCTTAAAAGTTGATTGTGTCAGGCATTTTGGCATGGTGATGGAAGCTCGGCTAACACAGTTACAGTGTTAGCTCAGCTAAGACCACGGGTATGAACTCATGCTCAAATCCTATGTCCACCATGTTTCCTTGGTGATTTTCAACAATATTTTAAAGGTAACTAAAGTTATCATCTCCTGCATAGATCTGCTATCTTGTGGGCTGGGTTCCTTCTACCATGGCAGTCACTGGGGCCTTCTGAGGTGACAACTAGGCCATTTTTATGGTGCCAATCACATAGCAATGATGACCAAGTAAGTCATCAGGGCAAGGACAGGAATTAATAATCTATTTTACATCTGTTTTTATGTAACAGGTAGAAGACTTCTTACACAATATATGCTCTCTTTCTTAGGAGAGAAGGAAGAACCTTTTCTTTCTTCCTAAGTGACAGACACTGCCATGGATGCTGAGATACATTATCAATGCTCAGACAGTTCTTTGGGGGAGACATTGTTGGGATGGGATGCTCGATTCTCAGAGAGGTTATGTGACTTGCTCAAGGTTACACAGCTAATATTACACACAGAAAAACTGGTGTTTTTTCACTGAGTCTAGAGCTGACACACTCCCCGGCATATCTGTGGACTGGAACATGATGTCAGGTTGATATGTTCTCTGTGGGATGGGGATCTGCTTTCCTGTATGTTTTCTCAATGTTGAATTCCTTCATTTGCTTCCTTCTTTTAGGACTCCCCACTCACTCAAAGAGGTTATCCTTTGAGGGCTGAGTTTTTTGCTAGCTAGAGAGCAGGTGGCACTTATTCTTTGTAGGGAAGCCATATTTTGTGAACACTGCACTTGGCAGCAAACAATTGCTTCTGAGACCAACACACACACACACACACACACACACTCACACACACTCACACACACACACTCACACACACACACACTCACACACACTCACACACACACTCACACTCACACACACACACACTCACACACACACACACTCACACACACACTCACACTCACACACACACACTCACACACACACACACACTCACACCCGCACACTCACACACTCACACACACACACACTCTCTCTCTCTCTCTCTCTCTCTCACACACACACACACACACACACACACACATACACACACACACACACACACACACACACACACACACACACACACACGAAGCTTCATCTGTATATGATCCTGGCTTTCAGTTTTGATTTTTCTCCCTCTTTTCCTTTCCTTTGACATCTCTCCAAATATTCACTCTCTTTGGGGCCCTGGTGAGTCTGATGGTGTCCAGATGCTTGCTCAGGGATTTCTGGATTCACAAAAGGCCAAGTTGATGTCCGTTCTGCATCTGGCTTATTTGATGCCAGAAGAGTGAGTGCTCAAGTCTCCAGGGGGAGCCAGGAGAGATTTGCCTCCTGCAGAGGTCTGGATAAGCCCCAGCTAATCTCCATGGCTTCTTCAGGGTACACCTGCTTGTCTGCCGGCCAGCAGCCTCCTTGCTCATTTCCCGTGGGAGGGCTGGGGTCAGAGGGTCTCCAGAAAGCCTTTTATCTCCCTTTGCCCCTCCAGCCCCGCCCCAACAGCACCTGGGTCTGTACATAAGACTTCCTTTGAGAAGAGGTCAAGACACTGTCCGCCCCCCACCCCCAGACTGGAGGCCAATGCCCCTTTCCTTCCTTTTGAGGTGGCTTGCTTGTTGCTTCTCTCTAAACAGGCATCCGATTCAAACTTTATCATGCATGGCTCAGACTTGATCACACTGGGGCTAAGCTGATCTGAATTAGTTTCAAGGCTGTTCCTGGGCTCCGGACAGGTAATCAGGAAACAAAAATGCTCATTAGGACCAGCTCACCAACCCAGAAGAGACACAAGCCCGATCTTCCATCCGTTTCCTCATCTGTGAGACAGTGACAGGGAGACAGGGAACGTCAGAACAGGTCAGAGGAGTCAGAATCCTCTCAGCTTAGCTGTGAAAGGGAATGGCCGGTCATTCCCCAAAGCGCTTCTTCTTTCTTTATTATCTTTGCTGTTAGCAGTTAAAGTTGATCTGTTTCCTATGAGCATTTCAGCTAGGATAAGCGGCAGGGCATCGTCGGTGTGAGATATCAGCGATTGTCTTCTTTTTTGTTACCCTTTCAATTCATGCCCCACCCCCATTGTTTTGTACTCGAACACAGATCATTATTAATGCTAATTGGATGAGTGTAGCTTAGGCTTTTTAATTAAAACAGCAGTGATCTTACTTCGAACTCACTAAGTGTGGTGCAGGTTTCAAATTCCACTTTCCCCCCTAAATCTCCTGACATTTACTGAGCAGGAGCTGAGACAGTGTGAACACCCAGGCCTGAGGAGGCTTCAGTGTCCTTGTAAAGACAGGCCACTGAATCTGCCGTGTAGTTAAATGAACCAGTGTGGCTGATAGGTGGATGGCCCAGTTAAGACCTGAAGGAAGAAGCAGGGACATGGGACCCTGGTGGCCTTGGATATGGCCCAGCTGTGATGCCACAAGCATTTGTGCAGTTTATTTCTCTTCCCTAAACCGGTATAAAACAGGAGGATTAGTTCATTTTCATAGACGAGGGAGGGGGAATTGAAGGCATCCAGTGATCTGACACAGGGCTCTAGACACAGGGCTTGCAAATCATAATTCACTGAAGCTGGGAGAGAAATCTAAACCACCCTTGACCTCCAACCTATTCAGTCTGTGTACAAGCAGACACTTCTGTAGGGGTTGTTGTTGTTTTGTGTATGTGTGTGTGTGTGCCTGTATGTGTATACGTAAGTATATGTATGTGAATGTGTGTCTATATGTGTATAGGTGTATGTGTGTGTGTATGTGTGAGTGTTTGTGTGTGTGTGTGTGTCTGCAGATTGCAGATGCACATGCATATGCACACACACATCCATATCAGATGTCTTCTTCTCTTGCTTCCCACTCTATTCTGAAACATTTTTTTCCACTAACACCAGAGCTCACTAATTTGAATAAACTAGATGGTTAGGGAGCTCTGAGGATCCTCCTGCTTTTCCTTCCTTGTTACATGGGTTCCAGATGTGTGCTACCATGTCTGTTTTAGTTTGTTTTGCTCTCTCTCTCTCTCTCTCTCTCTCTCTCTCTCTCTCTGTGTGTGTGTGTGTGTGTGTTGGTACTAGAGATCAGAACTTGGGCCCTTGTACTTACAAAGCAGGTAATTTACAGACCAAGCCACCTCCCCCAAAGTGAGGGGATTTTTTATTAATAGTCTTTATAGGTGAAAGAACATAGTATATCTCTCTCTCTGCTCATTTCTGATTTCCCATCTCAGGCCCTAAGGAGACTGGAAAGGCTGGGTATTACCATTTTAGCAGAACTGCGTTGCCTTCTGCTCTGCCTGCAGCCTTTCATGAGGACGCTTGGTCCTCAGTGCAAGACTCTGCACTGTGTTTCCTCTGACGCTATGGACAGACACAGGCCTCCATACACCCTCTTTCCCCAGTAAACTACACAAACAATGAACAGACAGAAACCAAGGAGGAGATTGAGCTCTGGGCCCATAATATTGTGGCCTAAAGTAGAAACTATAAACACCAGTGCTTGGTACAGGATAATAGCATAATAGGTTAGGCAAGAGAGGCAGGAGGCTGTAATGGCCCTGGAGATGCAGAAATTCTGTGAAAGTAGGCCAGTATGAAAGCAGAGATCATCCACGAGACCTGGGCGATTGTGAACAGCTCTGCTGAATACAATATGGAGATCTTGTACACAATACAATACGCAGTAATAAAGAAATCATCATCTGGTCTTAGAGCTCTTGGGCACTTTTTGTTTGAAATGTCACCACCCCAGCCACGGTTGCAAGAGTATCCAAGGTTATAAACAGCCAAGCTATAAATCACCTCTTATTTCAGATAATTAAAGGTGTAGAAAATAGGAATTTAAAGGACTGATGTTCCTTTCCTACCTAGATAGATTCTCCCCTTGGCTGCTTGTCACTGGGTATATTCTTTCTTCATCCCATGCAAGCTTGAGTAGAACATCTATAGAGTGCCATCAGAGGGACTGAGGAAGGCAGTAAGTCCCAGTGAGAGTGTAGGTGTGCCAGGAGGGATGCTTAGTATAGTGAACGTCACTTCACATGTCCCTTATGACATTTTCAGGTTGGTAGCATCATCTTTGTTTAAGCTACAAAGGGCTTGGGATACAGCTCAGAGGTAGAACACTTGTCTAGCATATGTGAGGTCTTCAGTTTGATACCTAGCATCTCAAAAGGAAAGAGAGAGGCAGGATGAAGAGAGAAGGCTAGGAGGGAATAAGGAGGGGAGGAAGAAAGGAATGGAGGAAAGAAGGAAGGGAGAGAGGGAAGAGAAAGAAAGGGAAGGGACGAAAAGGGAGAGAAGAGGAAGGGAAAGGGAAAGAAAGGGAAGGGAAGGGGAGGGGAGGGAGGGGAAGGGGAGGGAAGGGGAGGGAAGGGGAGAGAAGGGGAGGGAAGAGGAGGGGAAGAAAGGGGAGGGGAAGGTTTGGCTTAGTAAAATGACATTTAGAGGTACATCCAAGATTCCATTTCTTCTTGGATGGCTTGTAGTTCTTCTCTCTGTCTTCTTTACCTGCTTTCACCAAAGATGGAAAGATGCACAATGTCTCACCTCAGATTCCTTCCTATTCATCCATCACTGTCTGGCATAAAATTCTTTCACTGATTCTGGAAGTTCTTAAATCATATCTCCTTTTCTACAAATCCGGAATTCACTAGCTCAAATTTCCTCATAGTGAGAAAGGCATTTATTTCTCTATTCTAACCTGGATTGAAAGACACAAAAGAGAGCCAAACCAACTAGCTTAAGAGTGTGGGCGAAACGCTAGCTCCTAGAATACACTTTTATTTTAGCACAGTCTTCCAGTTAAACTTTGAGATCTTATACTGTATTAAATCATGGCTGCTGAAGTTTACTATGTCGACCCAGAGGTGCTGTTGGGGCATGAGTCATTGAAGATAACCAAAGCAGAGTGCAGAAGACAGTAGAGTCTGAAAGTCCCATGAGTGTGGCCTTAAATCCATGCATAACCAGGTTGGAGTTCTTGGAAAGCTGATCACGTTAACTCCAGCTCTGCCAGCTAAAGGAAGTCAAACAGCCACTCAGTGTGTGCTTGCTCCGGACACCTCGGCTTCTTTCACAGGTGCATGACGAACTTTCATACAGGAATAAAACAAGTTTGGCCATTTATAATGTTTTCTTGTTGTTACCACTGTGGAAACATTTGTGAAATGGGTCGAGAGAATTGTGCAGGCTCACACCCTTTTACCTATTTGAAAGGTGAAGGAGCCTCGAAAGCAGGGTCCTCACACGAACTTATGCATTGGCAAGCAACTCTATGCCTTCTATATTATTTGCATTTCTAGAGAGAGAGGGATGGGGGAAAGGGAGGTGGAGAGGGAGGGTAAGTGAGTCCTACTGCAATTTACTGCTTTATTGCTTTAATTTGAAAACCTTCTTTTCTCCCAACAGGTTTAGCCAAGCGAGATTGATCATATGACTAAGCTTAAATCGCTTCTATTTGCATTTCTCTTCCACCAGGTTTTTAATGCCTCCACCCTTTTCCTAGAACGCTCAATTACCTTTGAAGACATCTGTTCTTATTCCCATGAATCTAGACAGGCCCCGGCCCAACCTGATCTCCAGTGAAAGGTTGGAGGGCTATAGAAAAGAGCAGATAGAAAAGAGCAGCAACATTATCTAGCTTTGTAGTGGAGGCAGAGCTTCCGTCTTGGAGTTATCACTTGTGATCTCATGATACTGGGAAAATGACTTAACTTTTCTAACCCTCAATTTCCTTTTATGTAAAGTACATCTGGCTTATGTCGTGCATATATAATGACTATATTTTAAATTAAATTAGCTTTCTGTTTCTCCTAGTTTTAATTTCACTTGGCTACTTTTAGAAATCTCCTTTGAGGCTAAGGTATAGTTTCTTTCCAGTGATTTTGAAGCTCTATAGTGTTCTATTTTTCCCTCTCATTTTCCTTATTCTTTTTCTCTTCTTTTTATTCCTATCTGTTTCTCTCTCTCTCTCTCTCTCTCTCTCTCTCTCTCTCTCTGTGTGTGTGTGTGTGTGTGTGTGTGTGTGTGTGTGAGAGAGAGAGAGAGAGAGAGAGAGAGAGAGAGAGAGAGAGAGAGAGAGAGATCTGTGTACATGTTAGTGGGTGTGAGTATGGGTATTTTCATGACCCTGCTTACTTGTAGAGCTCAGAGGGCAACCTCAGGTGTAAGTCCTTGCCTTCCTTGTTTGAGATAGGATCTCTTGTTGTTTTTGCCTTGTATACTAAGATATCTGTTCTGTGGGCTTTGGGCAAATCTATTTTCTGCCTCTCGTTTCCCACAGAGGCAGGAGGTTTACAGACACACGCCACTGTGCCCATCTTTACAGGGTTCAGGTCTTCATACTTGCACGGTAAGAGCTTCATCCACTGAGCCATCTTCCATGCCTGACAGTGGTTTCTTCTTGGCCCGACGGACACTGACCTTTTTGAGATTTTTCCTACAGGACCATCCCTGGCACCTGCCATTTCCATGCCCGCCTCTCATCCTTCTTTTGCTCTCTCCTGCATAGGCACCACAGTGCTAGTGTCAAGGTGGCAGATGTTAGGGTCTCTGTCAGAACCCTGAGAGTGGAGCCATTTTCCTTCTTTGCTGTGACTGTTTCCTGCTTCAGACATCGCTCTTTAGCATTATTGATTTCCCCTGTCTACTGAGCCAGTCGTATGCCTTTGACCTGGTTTCACCGGAGCTGTCAAGGGGCCGCCTGAGACGGTCTGGCACTGTGACTGATTCAGTATCTCCTGATGCCTGCAGATGCCTCTTTGTTCTGCCTTGAAATGATTGAGACCACCGCAGGTGAGGTCCCAACTCACCACCCCATGCAGATATTTCTCCATATAGTAACGACATCACCCAGGACCATTCTTTGTGTTTCTCAAGGCTCCTACGTCTCAGCAATGAAAACACTCTGTCAGATATTTTTTCCCCAGGAACGCTAATCAATAAGGTTTCTGAATGAAGCAAGGAGGAGTTAGAGAGGAAATTGTTTAATTTGCGTCTAAAAACAGAAATGGGAGCATGAAGTGCAGGAGAAGAAGAGCCACTAGGCTAACAGAGGGATGTGGAGATTTTCAAGATATATTTTTCATTTCTCTGAAGAATTGAAACTTTTTCAGAATTACCTTATAAGGTTTATATAAGACAAGGAATCTGAAGGCTCGTTCCTTCTCTCTCTCTCTCTCTCTCTCTCTCTCTCTCTCTCTCTCTCTCTCTCTCCTTTCTTTCCTTCTTGACTTTTTATGAAACAGGGTTTCTCTGTGTAGCCTTGGCTATCCTGGAACTTATTCTGTAGACCAGGCCGGCCTCAAACTCAGATATCTGCCTGCCTCTGCCTCCTGAGTGCTGGGATTAAAGGTGTGTACCACCCATTGCCCATCTTGAAGGTTTTTTCTTTATCCCTTTATTTTACTAATCTGAAGAACAGCTCTGAAAATCAGCCTTGTCAAACCACTCTCATGGCCAAATCTTTCTCCTCCAGATGGCCACATGTCTCATTCTGGATGCTGACAGATCACCCAGCCACCTGCCATGATGCAGCCTCCAGACAAGGGCAGACAATCATAGAAGCTTTGAAGCCCTAAGGCTACTTGGAGAGAAGAAGCAGGTCCCTGGTGAAGGTAAGAGAGTCCTGCTTAGAATAGCTGATGTTCCACAAAAGGCCATGATGACTTGATGAGGAGTAACTACGCCATAGAGAAATAGGCACCTGGCCCAGGGAGAGGCCTAGTAAAGTGGTCTATATTGTACGTCAGACCAGAGGCAGGGGAGGGATGTGCTCTCAAATGTCTCAGAAGGGGTTTTAAAATATGTTGTCTCTTCACACTTAGCTCGTGTGTGTGTGTGTGTGTGTGTGTGTGTTCCCATGAGTGCACACACAGGGGCTGGACATCATTGTTGGTGGCATTATGCCCCAACCCCCCTTTTGAGGCAGAATCTCTCCCTGAACCTGGTGCTCCCTGATTGGTACATAGACCAACTGGCTACTGAGTACCAGAAAAATCTTCCTGTGTCTGCTCCTCAAGTGATAGAACTATAGGCATAACTACCATGCCACGGTTTTCATATACATGCTGGGAATCTGTGTTCAGGTCTTGATGCTTGTACAGCAAGTACTTTATGCACACAGAGCCATCTCCCCAGACCCTACTTCAATTCAGTAGACCCTAAGTGACCGTGCCTTTCTCTTCTATGGCAACAAGTTTAGTATGTATGGTTAGGGCAATGTCTTTCTACAAGAATCTCATCTACATTCTGAAATTAATTTCTCTCCAGTACTGGAGATACTGTAAAATTCTGAAGTAACAAGTGTATTAAATTATGGTTCCTACCATAATTTTCCAAGGGAAAAGACAATGGTTGGCTGTCACATCACATCCCCAAGTAGTTTTCCCTGTGTGATGTCATCATTTTGCTGTATCTCCTGCACTGTTCATGCCAAGTACATCATGTGCACTGTTATTTTAACTTGTTTCTATGACTACTTCAGCATTCTCCCACACGATCCAAATTCAAATGTATGTCCACGAATTCAATGGGAACAACTCTTCAGATTCCAACACCATACCCACATCAGCCTGCTTCACAGAGCATTCTGGGAAGATAGCCATGATCAATATTGCTGCATAGAATTTCCTGGGCTGCCTTCCATATGTAATCCTTTCTGAGAAAGTATAAGATATCCAGATACTTCTCTAGGTCAGTAAGTAAACATCCTGATTGTGGGTTCCTTATCCTTCAGCAGTCTATTTATGCCACTTGGTCAAGTTAATGTATTAGTATATACTCCAGTGCCAAGAGACCCCAAAGTATCTAATGATTTCTAACATAGAAGTAATTATAATCTTTTGTAATAGTCTCTCAGGTATGTCCCATGTGTAGCTCTGCTATAGAGGGACTTTCTCCAATGTGCTGATTTGGGAGACTCAACCAAGTCTTTACCACCCATGATCCTAGATAGCCACATAACTGAGACCAGGCAAGGGAGCTGCTATGAGTTAGATTTCAACAGGCAGTGGATAAAGTGAAGAGCAAACTGGACCACTATGCTCATTTTTAAATGGCCTGGCTGATGATCTGGGCAAACTCATTGCTTTCTGCATCCGGTGGGGACATGGGACAGAAACAACGAGTAGGTTATAGAGAAGGAAAACTGCTCTACTCATGGCCAGGAGGGAAAAAGAGCCAAGGGAAGAGTTTGGGGTCCTGCTAGCCCTTTCAGTGCCATGTGTCCCATGACGCAGTAACACCCCACTCAGATTCATCTCTTTTTTTTATGTTCTAAAATTTAATTTACTTAAGTAAGTTTGTGTTTACATTAAAATTTGCACAGTAAAATTTAATTAATTTATTATAGTAATTTATAATTAGTAATTATATTACAATTTACACAGTAAATTTTTTGTCTGTTTAGAGTTTGTGTTTTTTAATCCAAATCAACCTTTTCATTTCTTTTTTATTATATATTTTTATTTTCTATATTCTTTGTTGACATTCCAAATGATTTCCCCTTTCCCAGTTCCCCCCTCCCCATATATCCCATAAACCTTCTCTCTACCCATTCTCCTATCACCTCTCTTCCTTTTCTCTGTCCTGATACCCCCCTCCAATGCTAGATCAAACCTTTTTAGGATCAGGACCCTCTCCTTACTTCTTCATGGGAGTCATTTGATATGCTAATTGTGCCTTGGGTATTCAGAGCTTCTGGGCTAATTAATATCCACTTATCAGAGATTGCATTCCATGTGTATTCTTTTGTGATTGGGTTACCTCACTTAGGATGATATTTTCCAGATCAAACCATTTGCCTAAAAATTTCAAGAATTCATTGTTTTTAATTGTTGAGTAGTATTCCACTGTGTAAATATACCACATTTTCTGTATCCATTCCTCCATTGAGGGACATCTGGGTTCTTTCCAGCTTCAGGCTATTATAAATAAGGCTTCTATGAACATAATGGAGCATGTGTCTTTATTGCATGCTGGGGAATCCTTTGGGTATATGCCTAGGAGAGGTATAGCAGGGTCCTCCAGAAGTGTCATGTCCAGTTTTCTGAGGAACCGCCAGACTGATTTCCAAAGTGGTTGTACCATCTTACAGCCCTACCAGCAGTGGAGGAGTGTCCCTCTTTCTCTACATCCTCGTCAACACCTTCAGCTTCATCTCTTAAGGGTTCCACTGCCTCCCAGTATCCCCATTCTGAGGACCCAAACCCTTCACACATGGATCATTCCAGGATGCTTAAGATCCAAACTGTATCAGATAGTGTAAAAGCATGGGCATATGATGTACAAGTTTTAAAGTGAAAGGTCACCTCTCCTCATTTCCTGTTGCCTAACATTTATGGCCCTGCTAGATCTTCTAAAACCAAATTCTCTCTTTATCAGTTGACTATCTCAGGAACTTGCTAGCCTGCTGACGGACACACCATGCTGCAGCTATGTCTAGAGTAAATGGAGTTGGAAATGTAGTCACTGGCTGAGGAATAGCTTCCAATTGACGTCTCTGTATTAGAAGAGGCGCTGGCGAGAGTGCTGTTATCTGTTGGCCGAGGACAGAGAAACACAAATATGGTGCATTCACAATATGTGAAGGATTCACTGTGGGAGAGTGTGCAAACTAGATGTGTGTGTGCCATAGGACATGGCTAAGCTGAGAATCATGAGGAGCAATGGTCTCTGTGCTTGGCTGGCCTGGGGATACATTAGATGGCACCTTTACAGGCAGCCGTACTCTGGACTGATATGAATCACTGTTGCACAGTTATTTTAAAGCAACAAACTTGTTTACATGTTTGTAGGGGTAGGCGTCTAGAAGAGACAGACTGGAGAAGGATGATCAGATTAATGTGGGTGTCCTTCCTGGTTCCTGCGTAATAAACCCATATTGTCTCTCGCTCTCCACCTGTCATGAGTTAGTGACCTTGATGATTTTTTTCTTCCTGCACTGTATTATCAACTCCTTTTAATCTCCTGTCAGTTGCTATCACTGTCAATGTGACCCACCTCAGGTGAACAATTCACCTGTCAACTCAGCCTTACCAGAAATGCTAAGGTTGGAGGAAGTGCCAGGAGGAGAGGAAGCCCTGACCACTGTGGAAGCATTACTCAATGGGTCATGGAATACCTTTGAGATCATTTTCCTTACTACAAGGACTTGTTTTGACCTTCTAGGTCTTTCTTTGGTCTGAATTGTTACAGCTTGGGCACTTCCCCTTTCCAACTCTGATGGATGCCGTCTTCCTGTGAGAGCATGTGGAGATCTCTATGATTGCGTTAGGAGTGACTAATGCTAGTTTAACAAAAGGCGCCAAGCCCTATGACGTGGCTTTTATTAATGGCAAGGGTGATGTGTAGATTTATGATAAGTTAATGTGTTTATCCAATAAACAAATCAATTGAAATGGTATCCATCGAAGTACTCTGCAGAGCGATAGGAACTTCAGCATAAATCAGGAAGTACAGCTTGGCTTTCTACATTTATATCAATTATTAAGTTATTACTTAGTAATTATTATTTGTGCTTAGGGTGATCATCAGTATTTGAATTGATAACAATTTTAATAGTTATGTAGATAGTTTAGTTTGAACAAGTGAGGGTTTTGTCTGAGAACATTTAAACGAAGCAGTCAATTAACCTGCTATGAGGAGAAACAGAAGTTAGAGTGTAAGCATTTTTAATGGCCATGGCTGCTACTCAGCCCGTAGGAGCAAGGCAGACACGAGGAAGATGTCACCCTCAAACACTTGGAGTTTAGTTTGCAAGGCAGATTCCGTAAATAGTAGCTTACCAAAGTATGACTCTTAGGCAGAGTAAATAGGCAGAAAAAACTGAGTTGATTACACAGGTAATTGGGTCAAACCACCTTATCTATGAATTATTATATATTTGAACATATTTTTACAATAAAATTGGGAGATTCCCTGGTCAATGCCTTTAAAAAAAATCTGAAGTTTGTTGTGATTTCCAGATCTTTGTTCTTGGTTCTGACTTTGGATTTTCTTCTATAAAGCTCTGGTAATTCTTTATTTGATGCCTAGCCCTTTATTTTCTATAGATTTATGTTCAATAGTTGAAATGATACCTTATATCCTGTATATTTTTTATAAGTCTTGAACTCTAAATGTATGTACTGGGGGGTCCTCAGAGCTTCTTGTTAGGATTTCCTTCCTTTCTTCCTCCCTCCCTTCCTTCTTCTCTTTCTTTTTTCTTTTTAAATACAACCTCTATTTTCAGTTAGGTTTGCTAGCCTTGAACTTTCAGTAATCCTCCTGCCTCAGCTTCCCAAGTGCCAGGATTTCACATGTGCACCACCACATCCCTTATGACAGCCCTTATGGTGCACTTGGTCTGGGTCAATGGAAGCTATCCTGACTGGAGCTCGTGTCTTCTTCCTGACTGGAGCTCCTGTTTTCTTCCTGACTGGAGCTCATGTCTTCTTCCTGACTGGAGCTCATGTCTTCTTCCTGACTGGAGCTCCTGTCTTCTTCCTGACTGGAGCTCATGTCTTCTTCCTGACTGGAGCTCGTGTCTTCTTCCTGACTGGAGGCTCGTGTCTTCTTCCTGACTGGAGCTCCTGTCTTCTTCCTGACTGGAGCTCCTGTCTTCTTCCTGACTGGAGCTCATGTCTTCTTCCTGACTGGAGCTCCTGTCTTCTTCCTGACTGGAGCTCATGTCTTCTTCCTGACTGGAGCTCCTGTCTTCTTCCTGACTGGAGCTCATGTCTTCCTCCTGACTGGAGCTCGTGTCTTCTTCCTGACTGGAGCTCGTGTCTTCCTCCTGACTGGAGCTCTTGTCTTCTTCCTGACTGGAGCTCGTGTCTTCTTCCTGACTGGAGCTCCTGTCTTCTTCCTGACTGGAGCTCCTGTCTTCTTCCTGACTGGAGCTCGTGTCTTCTTCCTGACTGGAGCTCATGTCTTCCTCCTGACTGGAGCTCCTGTCTTCTTCCTGACTGGAGCTCGTGTCTTCTACCTCAGCTCCTCATCTTCTTGCTTTATCTTCTCTCTTCCCCAGTTAAGTCTTCTCAGGTCCAATGCTTTGATATTTTTAATTGACCTAGTGGGCTAAGGATGTAAAGAAATCATCAAACACTTGCTTGGAGAGTGCAAGGCGTGTGATTCTCTTTACCATAAGGGACAACTGTGTGGTTCAGCGAATCACCAAATGATGAATAAATCTACTGACGATAGATTTGAAGTCTCAAGTCACTAAATCAAAAAATGTTGTCCCAGCCTTCCCAATTTATATTGTTACCATCATGAATAATTAAACAAGTTTTTCTTTATTCTTTTGTTACTTTTTAAAAAATAGTGTGCATGTATACACATACACTTGAGCTACGGTGCTTATGTGGAAATCTGAAAACAGCTTGTCAGGGTCAGTTATTTTCTTTTACTGTGTGGTTTCTGAACTCAGGTCTTCAGGCCTGGCAGCAAGCCCCTACCCAGCTAAACCAGTTAACTCCCCTAAGGTATTCTTTTTAACAAGTCATTATTTTTTCTCTGTCTTTATTGATTATTGGAATAGGTGACCTACATTTCTTATGCATGTAGGTCCTGTAATTGCTTGATTTTGTTTTTCCACTGAAGAGGACACAAGAGAAGATGCTAGCTACAGGTGTCTGTGGATGTACCAGGATGAGGTGTCTAACAGAATCAGGTCCTCAGGCCCAGACAGCAAGGAGAAGAAAGTTGGCTATTGCTTTAGCAATTCCGTATATGTCATGAACCTGTAGCTTCCCCACCAGGAAAGGGGCTTTCTAGTGAAATCCACATTATGGAATGAGCTTTCTGTTTCCCAAAGGACCACGGAATCATAATTTACAGTTATAAGTAACCATAGAAAGTCATCGAGCCCTACTTCCCAGCAGCTGAAGGACCTTTCCATATGATATTCAGGCTCTGTGGGGTCCCTTCAGTTAGAGCAATAATAAGAAAATCTTGCCATTTTATCTTGGTCTCAAGTAATTATAAGTTTCAAAAGAGCTTTGAGTGGCTGATGTGAAAATCAACTGGCTAATGTGGATACTAACCAGAGTTTTAATTATAGCTGCAGCCAATTTTCCACATTTAACGGTGACAAGTAATGACAGGCTATGAGCTGCTCTGGTGATAAGAAAGCAGCCTGCAGTTTCAGAGACTGTAAGCCCCTTTGATATTCTATAGGTAGGGAACCCCACCCTTGAGACGCCATGTTGGAATGAGTGCTGACAACTGGTATCAGGATGATGGACAGGCCGGATCAAGCACATACCTAGTTCAAGATGGTTTTCTTTTAAATTTTGTGTCTTTTCTTTGATTTGTTTTGATTTTATTTCTTCCTCTTACACTTTCCAGTGTGTGCCTTTTTGATTAACTATGACAATTAAAAAAATCCAGGCAAGCTATACTCATTATTATTATATATATATTCTGAACTTGGCGTATGCACATTGGGGAGCAAACTTATAATGAGTTTATTCCCACTAAATCCAGTTTGAGAGGCAGATGTGTGTATGTGAGGGAGGGAAGAGGGAGAGGGAGAGGGAGAGGGAGAGGGAGAGGGAGAGGGAGAGGGAGAGGGAGAGGGGGAGGGGGAGGGGGAGGGAGAGGGAGAGGGAGAGGGAGAGGGAGAGGGAGAGGGAGAGGGAGAGAGATGGGGAGAATACAGGAATTTAATACAAATTTGACACACAAATGTTCTAGAATTATCTCTTTTAATTTCTCTAAACCAATATTCACCATTTGTTGAGCAATACAGAGTAGACTGTGCCTTGCATTGCAAAGGCTGTGCAGGTATTCATTTGTTGACTCCCAAGTATTCACTGTTTTATTGCCCAGTGTCTTAATGTCTTTGTGTCTCATCTGGACAGAACTGTATCTCTTCAGTGCAAACAGGCTAAGCAGCTGCTTTCCAGCTTACCCAGATATCTATTTATGTAGCTAACACTTGGTAAATGGCAGTGATAAATGATCATGTACTTCCTGGGAGCACAAGTGTCTTTCTAAAGGTCAAGTACATTTGAGTGCTCCGTTGATGATCTGGAAAGGTGGAAGCCAGTAGGCAAGGCAAATCAAACAATAGAAAAGCTGAAAGTTCAGTAAGGAGCACAGCGACCTTGAGCAGACAGGTGCTGAACGGCAGGGCTCTTCTGCCTTCTCTCTGTGTCTATTAACTGTTTGTCAGTGTTTTGTGAACTTGGTGAGCACAATCTCTTGGGATCTATTGGGGACACACCTCTTTTTTTGAGAGGTTCTTGGGTCTTCTGCAACAGCTTGTCTTAGAGTAGAACATGTTTAACTTTGGCAAGGAAGGCTTTTCATTGTCCCGGAGACATGTCTTTGTCAGAGACATTTTCCATAATTATCTGCTTTGCCACTTAAAAGGCCCTTTACTGACATTCACTAATGAAGCTCATGGCTCTGTGAATCTTGGTCCCTGTGTTTCAGAGCCTGGTTTATTAGCTGCAAAGAGGTCAGGGTAATTGCCCCACAGCAGACCCCTTTGATCTGAAATGGACCTAGAGATTTAGAATGTCAGTTCTAAAGGCTTAGTCCCTCACTTTTCTGGATCTAAGTCGAAATTCCTTAAGGTATGGCTTATGGAAAATTGTTATTTATTCACTCAGCACATTCTTCTTGAACATGGTTTTTGTACCAGGTTAGATTTTAGAGAAAATAAGATGAGAAAGGCCACCAAGAATCTCAGAGAGAGGAAGAGAGAGAGAGAGAGAGAGAGAGAGAGAGAGAGAGAGAGAGAGAGACAGAGAGACAGAGAGACAGAGAGAGGGAAAGGGAGAGAGAGAGGGAGAGGGAGAGGGAGAGAGAGAGGGAATCAGTAATTTCAATATAAGATATTTACAAAGGTAGCAGGGGCAGGCTTCCAATTCTGCCTAGGGTCTTAGAGCTCTAAGAACTGCATTTGATTTTAGGTAATGAAGCCAAAGTTATGTGTTCCCAGACGGACATAAAAGGGAAATGACATTTTCTATGGTGGCATCTCATTGTCTCTTGCAACATCTCTCTCTTCTTAAATTGCCCTACAAAGGAGCCCTCCTGGCAGAGGCAGTTGGGGCCATCAATACTCCTGGCACTTCCAGTGTGGGCATCTTTGTTTTCAGTGGTCTCCCCTTCCCTCTTTAGTGAGAGAGACTCTCCCCTCTCTACAGTCAGTTTCCACTGCAGCAGCCCCAGGCACGCTGTCCACCTCCCCATTACTTTCAGGGAATATCTTTCTTCTAGTTTGCTTTCTATTGATGTAATAACACCACAACTACAAGCAATTTGAGGAGGAAAGGGTTCTTCCAGCTTACAGGTTCATCACCTAGGGAAGTCAAGGTAAGCCCCCAGCAGGAACCCAGAGGCAGGAACTGAAACAGAGACTATGAAGAAATACCACTTAGTGGCTTGCTGCCTGGTTCAGGGCCAGCTACCTTTGTTACACAACCTAGACTTACCTGCCCAGGGACAGTACCTCCTGTTGTATTCTATGAAAAAAGAAAGGGAAGGCAGGGACGCATTTGGTAGAGGTGCTGTATGGTGTGGGGGAAGGGGGGTGCCTTGTGTGCCCATGCTGAGGCATCCCTTCACCCTGAGGTATAAACCCCAAGACAGGTATGGTATGGAATAGAGATTATTTAGGGCATGGGGAGGGGAGTTGAGGGAGTTGAGACAGAGAAAGGCAGAGAGAGAGAAAAAAGGAGAGAGAGTCAGAGACAGAGAGAGAGAAAGAGAAACAGAGAGAGAAGAGGCTGGCCACAAGCACCTTGAGGGGGGTAATGGGGAGAGAAGGAACAGAAAGGGAAAATGGTAAGAGGGTAAGAGAGCAAGAGAGTGAGGAGGGGACAACCAGCCCCTTTTATACGGAGTCAAGCATACCTGGCTTTTGCCAGGTAAATGTGGGGCAGAGCCTAGAAGAAGTGCTAACACTATCCTCAGTGGGCTGGGCCTTCCTTCATCAATTAGCAAAAAATAAAAATAAAAATAAAAAAAATAAAAAAATAAAAATAAAAGAATCCTCTGTAGATCTGTCCACAGGTCAGTTTGATAGAGATGATTCTAAGGCTTCTTCTTCCCAAGTTTTTCTCACTGAAAACAAGATTGTTACAGTTTTCAACTTTCTCTGGCATCTTAACTTTTCTCATCTACTGATACCTTCCATTAAAAAAAAAAAGCGAACAGGGAGAAATAAACACCTGTGAGTTAACCTCTGTCCTGTTCTTCTTACATGTTCATGTCAGAGCTGGTCCTTGTGGCCTGACCATGCTTCTAGAGCACTCTCTACAAAATGCCCAGATTAGGGCATGTGGCAGATTTTAGGGCAGATTAATGACTCCTTCTTCAGGGAGGGACCCTAGTCGACTCTTGTAGTTTTGTCTCCAAGTACCAGACATATAGAAAATGCTCAGTAACTACTCACCCAATAAATAAGGGAATGAGGCTTTATAATGATGGGGGGAGGAGGGGTGGCTTCTGAAAACCCTGCAGTTGGTGTTAGCTTTGCACAAGGAAATCTGGGTAACAAGAGACTTAGTGTTCTGTGTGTGCATCTTGTAGAACGAACAAAGGTGCATATCTGGGAAGGTTTTTTTTTTTTTTTTTTAGCTCTCCTTTAAAGGTTTATTCTATTTTATTTTAAAATTATGTGTATGGGGTGAAGAGATAGCTTTTCAGGAATGTTTACCATTCTTTGCAGAAGACCTAGGTTCACTTTCCCACTGCCGCATGGTGGTTTAAGACCTTCAGTTACAGAAAAAAACAGTTACTCCAGTTACAGAGGATATAGAGCTGCATGCATGAGCCCCCCTGCCACACACACAAAACCCGTGTGAGCACACCACAAACACACAAGAAAATAAAAACATTTAAATAATTTCATTAAATTTAAATAATTTAAATAAATACATTAATTCATTTGTATTTCTTTTACTCATAAGCGTGTGTGTGTATGTGTGTGTGTGTGTGTGTGTGTATGTGTGGTGCATGTGTACATGTGTGCACACATGTAAGTGCTGATACCTGAGAAGTTCAGACCAGGATGTCAGATGCCTTGAGATTTGAATTATAGGAAACTTCCGGGCCACCTAATCTGGGTTCTAAGAAATAATCCAAATCTTCTGCATGAATGCTAAGCACATTCAACTGCTATGCCGTTTCCTGGCCCATGCAGTGCAGTTCCTAACTGGACTGCCCTGGTCAGCCATACCTTCTTTTTCCAACCCTGAAACATCCATCCATATCTCTACATCTACCCAGACCTTCCTTTTGCTTAGGCAAGACTAGGCAACCTCTAGAAATAAGCAGCGCATTATGTGCCCCCGACTTTTTGCTCTTTTTCCCTTCAGGGTTTCCTCCAGCAAATCTTGTTCAGTGTGCTTATGTTCATGGACCATGTATATAGAAAATATTATTTTTTTTCTGCATTTGCTTTTATGAAGTCCCCTCCCTGTTGAGGCCACATGCTCCGATTCATTTGGCCGAAACCATAGAAGGAGTGTCATAATAATGTTAACACTGCAAAATTAGTGATTGGCCAGGTCCCTGCGTGCCTGCTCCCAGAGTCAATACATCCATATGTTATTTCGTTGCCATTCCAAGTACTGGCTAATAGGGCAGGCACTACTGAGCTGACCACACTTGAGTCATGGCCGCACGTACCCGCTGACTGGTCTCTTTTTGGATAATTCATTCCAAATCTTGATGTGTTTTCCCTTTGTAGGAAAGAAGGGCTTTGCAGCAGCACCTGTTGCAAATGGTGGTTGTAAGCCGGAGTAAGATAATACGTGTGAATAAATGCTATGCATGGTACCGACACATGATGTACACGCAGCAAACATCATCTCTATGGTATTATGAACCCTTACAGCAAGCCTGTTGCTTACTGAACTTTAACAGATGGGTAGAGAGAGATTTAACATCTGCATGCGTGCAGTCAGCCACCCTTTGCAGCATCTGGGTGCTGGAAGTCATGTGTTCTTATTGTATTAGACATAAAGAGTCCATTGGACTTTAAACATAATGAAATTTTGTGGTAAGGTGTTTGGTAATTTTTGAGTTCTTTGCCCCAGCTGGTACGTTACCCGGCCCTCTGATCTTCCTTCCTCATTCTTTTCCTCCCCACTGGACTATAGAAACAAACTTTTCAGTTCACAAGGGCAGAGTGGTTCCCAGCTATGGCTGAGCACTCACATCCCAGCTGCCCACCTCCCCACCAGCTGTCACACCCTCTACCTGCTGCCCTGGAAGAACATCCAAGGGATTTCTTGCCCTGGGAAACATCAAAGCACCCCCGTTCCCTCCCCCTCTCTTCCCACTGAATGCGCCACTGGTTTGATATAAATGGAAGAGAATTCTGGGCAGCTTCAGCTACTTGGGAGAAATGCAGGTCTGTGGGAGGGGGCTGGTTCTATGGCCAGGACCGCAAGATGAGACCCATGCATGCAGTTTTCAAGGACAAAGCCAGGCCTCCAGGCCCTGAAAACATCCAGGAGAATCCTGGGTGTCAAGTCGTCTACCCCACAGGCTGTGTAGGTCTCCAGGAAGAGGCCCCTCCATCTCCTAGCCTTAAGGTATGATTTCTGCATCGTATAGCAATCCAGCCACAGTTTCTGAGACCATGTCAAACACAATAAAGCCTCAGAGGCTTTCCTATTGCTGGAGAGCCAATCAACCTAAACTAATACTTTAATGACCACTTTTCCCAATGAGAAAACAAATTCAGGGAGGAACAAAAAGAAGCAGGGAGCTGAGAAACATCTTGTCTGGTCTGGAGCCATGGCAATGGATGACGGATTACTTTGATCTGGAAAATAGATTCTCTCTCTCTCTCTCTCTCTCTCTCTCTCTCTCTCTCTCTCTCTCTCCTTTGTTCTTCTCTATTGCTTGTTCTCAGGCCAAGAGACATTACTAAGCTGGAGGAGGGAGATGGTTTTAGAGTGAAGGGGAACTCAGATCAGGGCTCAGTGACTGACTGCCTTTACAGCTGTTTGAAAAGTATTCAGTTATATGGAATACTATTATAAATAGTTGCAATTTGTTGCTTCAAAAATATGATCAATTAATAATGAAATGAGAGGTATATAAGATTATTATAGGAAGATATACATTTGTGTGTGTGTGTGTGTGTGTATGAAGAGTGACTGCTCCCAGTGCTATATCCCCAGAGATGGAGCAAAGATGTGTTTTCTGAATCCTGAATCCTAAGCTCTTAGTGACTTTAGTTGAGAAAGTGTCCTTGAGGCAATGGCTTCCTGATGCATTTTTAAGTTAGATGCTTGGTCTCATTACTGTTCATAAAAATGGAAAGATTGTTAGTTTAGGATTTGCTTCTTATAAGCTCAATCTGTAGCAGTTGTGGGGGGTGTCTTTGCACATGAGGAAGGAGGTTTTGGGGTCCTGTAGATGTGGCAATGAAGTTACTGGGCAGAGAGACCTTATATTTTCCTCTGATATTTGCCCCTCCCTCAAAGTGCCCTGTCAAGACCATCTGTACCCTGTAGGCTGTCTGCTCCTCTCAGGTATTACCTATGTACACTGTTGGACTGCCTGCACGCAGCATGTGTCTTTACTGGAGAAACAGATGGAAAGGTCTCTGGCTATTCCTCCAAGAGATTGTCAAAATCTTTGTCCAGGTAGCATGCCTTGTTGTCATGGCAACAACCAAAGATGGCTCATGCCTCTTTTCTTTGCTTGGCCTTCTTGGATTTATTTAACACTTTTCTAACTGATATGTAAGTTTCCACTAAAAATTAATGATCTGTTCTGCCCAGGTTGGGGTGGTCAGAGAAAAGAGAAAGAAAAAATTAAGGCATAATTGCTTAGTTTTTAGGTATTTGCTCCCCCCTCCCCCCGAAAAAGTTGAGTAGATTAATTCATTAGTTCTTAAATCGACAAATTATCCAAGATCCAAACTAAGCTCTTTTTTTTTTTTTTGCTTAAGTTAAAATTTAGTAAGTATTATACAGCCTCTTGTTTATGTTTAAATCCAAGGGAGCTTTATGGGTAAGCCCTGTTTGGCAACTTTATCTATAAGAACTGTAGCAGTCCAAGACCTGAGTTCACAGGTCACAGGGCCAGGGAGTCCATTCTGATCGCAGGCTCAGGGTGTCTCAGATATTTGAGATCTAATCACAAAACATGACAGTCTCTTCTGCTATCTAGTTAAGATCGTCTTAAGATTCAATTGACCCTGAGATAAAAGGCTAAGGTTGCTCAGTGGAAACACTTTAGGGATCCAACAGTAAAGGGAAACATTTCTGAAAGCAAAGGAAGTGAGATTTTGTCCTGTTCTCTTCTAGGAAGAGAAGGTCTCCCAAGTCCCGGATCCAGTTGTGATGGACATGGACCAAACTCTATTGTTCTCTAAGGCTAGCGACTCAAAGTTTCTTGGAGGCTCAGATAGTAAAGGCCTCTGCAGTATCTCCCCAGCCTCCCTGCAGGGCACTGATTACTTGCCATCCTGCTACTATTTTAGGGAAATAGCTACATATTCAAATGGGGCAGCTAGACTTGGACTCTTCCTGTAACCTTCCTGCAAGCCAGGTCTTCTCCCTGAGCCGATCTCCTGCCTGGCCCAGACCCTCTCCAGTAACCAACTTGACCCAGCCGAAAGATGGTATACGAGTTAAGTCTGGTCTCTCAAAGCTGGTCCTCCCAGATTTGAATCTAGTTTCTCTCACTTTCTTAGTCACTTGGAGTGAATAGTCTCACTCTGGCTACACTGTTCTATCAGTAGACTGGGGGAATGGTAGCATCTGCTCAGCGCAGAGTGGGCTACCTGTGGTGATACATCTCAAGCGCCTAGAGAACAGGCACACTTGGTGATTTCATCAATTCATTTCTATACTTAGACAGTACTGACAAGCCTACAGAGAAACTTGCCAAACCATCTTCCTGAGGTTCTACAGACTCCGGTGGCTTCCGCTGCATTGTGCCTCTGAGGCCCTGTGTTTCCCTTAGCCCAACACAATGGATTATTTGTCTGTGTGTCCTAAGAATTTGAGCAGGTTCCTGGAGGAAGGGCCTCTGATTTCTAATGAACAAAAAACACATGGTCTGCGTTGGTACATTTACATTGAGACAGCATCAGAGGTGGGAAAGGCAGCCTGCACTGGATTAGGGCAAGTTACGAAAAGAATAAGGTTGTTTTTGACACACACACAAAACACACACACACACACAGAGTTTGCATGATCTGTGCCCTCATAGGAGATATGAACAAGAGTACACATGTACACACATAAGACATGGCTACCAAGTCAGGCGACAATAGAAAATGACAGTGGGATTACGAAGTGGGATTATTTTAGAAGGGCCTGTGACAAAGGCAAGAGTTCTGGTGAGCCATGCAAGGTTTGGAAATCCAGTGAAATCAAGGAGACTGTTGGAGAGCAAATATTAAGTCCCAACCTGGAAGTGGGCAATGAATTGAGGCCAGGTGATAAGGGCAGAGGTGCTAGTTGAAGAACTAACAGCTCTGGAGGAGGAAGGGTGCCAGGTCACAGCTTTTATAATCATAAGAGATTTGAGGTTGCTAACTCAGCTACATAGTAAGCCAGCAAGTATTTAAATGTGGCTCCTTCATAAAGTCCCTGTAACAGCTAAACGTGATGATGCCCGAGTTAAGTCGAAGCCAGCAGCTAGCAAGCACGGCTAGTGTTTACTCTTGTTACCAAACATACCTCTTTGGAAATGTATCTTTATTTTCCTGACTCTGAAAGATAACCAAGGCATTTTCTTTTCAGAATCCTGCAAGAGAGTTTCACATATTCCTTTCACTGATGATACTCAATATTTAAAGTGTGTGCAGGCATTCGTGGGAGTGTTTGTGCGCATGCTCAGTGGTTCTAGAGAGGCATGGTGCTCTATTACTCTCTATTTCATTCCCTCAAGACAAGGTCTATCACTGAACCTAGAGCTAAGCCGGTAGCCTGCAAGCTCCAGCGATCTGCTGTCTTCCTCCTCACAGCACTGGGGTTACAAGGACATGCTTGACATTCAATGTGGGTGCTGGTATTCAAACCCATGCTTTCACAGAAATCATCTTTGCACACGGAGACTCCCTGGACCTCTACAATATTTAAATTAGTAACTGATCAGTCATGTATTTACATAAATTGCAGCTTAGATCTGCAAGAAAGGATAATTGTACCTCACTGTTGAATCGATGTGGAGAGTTGGGCTGTGGAGGTGTGGATAAATCCATTTTTCAGAGGAGTCAACTGAGCCATGGAGAAAAAAGTTTTGGTGTTATGAAGTTAGTGGATGGAGGTACCAAATGTGCTCAGTAGCTCCTCTTCTTCACTCTTACCCCATCCCTCCCCAGTCTGTTTTGAACATTTCAAATATTTCAGATTATTATCATGTGAAAACTCAGTAAATAAAGAACGCAAAAAGGGCACCCAAGGCCATCACTGTCTCGGAAGGACAATTGGGAGAGGAATGTGAAAAAGAAACCAACATACTAGATACATATTTCAAAAATATCAAAACTCTATTGTATCAAGTAGATGTGGCTAAAAGGGCTTCCTATTTGCTGCCCTTTGGTAGACCATGGGCATGATGTGGACGAGATAAATTATGGCTTGTTGTAGAACCTTTGGTTGTTTTGGCCAGTGGGGCTTCTATGTGGGAGCTTCTAGTGCAGATTGTTCTGTTCCCCTGTGCAACTCTAGCAAAGCCTTGTTTGCCCACCCATTTGAGGGTCCCTTTGAAGGAACAAACGCAATCACAATAGTCCTTTCTCATGAGAAAGCACTGCTCCCAGCCCACATTTGGAGTTACTTTGGAAACTTTCTGGTCTCGCTTTTGGAATTCAGGTGAAGATACAGTTTTACTTTGTCTCGAAGCAAATACGGTAAAAGATCAAAAGCTCAAGTGTGCTTAGCTCCCGATGATCTCTGAGGTATGGAAACATGTGGAAAATGCACCTGCCTTCGAGTTTGCTTTATCTGGGCCCAAGATACCTGATAATCCTTAACACCAAAAGGATTATCTAAGTCACTTTAGTAAAACTCCAAAAACTATCAGTTATTGTTCAGAGAAATTTTTCATAATGAAATCTATAGTCTAGTGAGAACACTTCTGCTTAGGTTACCTATGCTCCCTCTGCCTCAAACTAGAAATCTGAGAATTGCTGTTGCATTTTGTTATGAGGATAATGTTGGCTTTCTTGGATTTCTTGTATATCTCTTCAAAACTTGTGGTCCCAGGTGACAGAACTACAGAACGTTAGAATTAGAAAGGACCACACATGACGGAGAGCATTGAGAATATGGCAACCTCCAGAAGATATGCGTACAGAATCACTATGCAAATTGACCCAGAACCCTCGTTACATGGTTTCAGACGTACCACACACTGCGAATGCGCAATTTGTTCCGTATTCCAGCCTTCTTTGGGAATCTTATCTGATGATGTTTCCAAGTGGTCAGCTTCATATTTCAGGGCTGATAATCTATTGATCCCCTGGATGATGTATCTGGGGGAACTTGATCCAATCCTAGTGCTCAGGGTCACCAGGCAGTGCTCCCGGACCTTAATGGGCTGTCTTTAGAGAACGCATGTAGTACATCTATTTGGTGGTATGCAGTAACATTTGCTACCAGTGGACTTTCCTGACTCATCTTTTAAAGTTAACAAGTTTGTGTGTGTAACACATATTAAAGCCAATGGGGTAAGCCTATGGCTTGAAATGAAAAACAGGGCCTCAGAGTAAAGGGTAGATGGGGGACAACTTAGGGCGGAAGTTACTCACAGGCAGTAAAAATGAGTTTTCTGTGCACAAAGGATGGAGGGGAATAATGTTATTACATCAGTAGGCAGTCTCTATGGTGGCTGTGCTTTATTTAGTGCTTCAAATGAGAGTACTAATTGATGTCACGGGTGCTGACGCATGAGGATAATGGCATTGAAAACTACTCCCAATGAGTAAAATATGGTTGAGATATTTAGGTTATTTATCAAAGGTCATTTTTACCTGGGGCGGGGACATGTGTGGAAAAAAATATTAATAGACATAGTTTCAAAGACTTGCAAAAAATACCAGAGAGTAAAGATAGACAATTTCTTAGGACTTGTGGTCCAATCTACTTGGTGAGTTCTGGAGCAGCGAGAGACCCCGTCTTAACATGGGTGGCCCCTGAAGAGTGGCATCCTGTTCTCTGGCTTCCATAGGCATGCGCATGGGAATGGTCATCTGTGTGCACATGTAGTTCATTAACTAATTAAGTAGAATATATTACTAAGAAGCATTCATGCTATCCTCAGAAGCAACTTTAGTAGTCTGTCAGAGCATTTTAATATATGGTTAATTAATAGGCTGAAATCTTGCTTTTAAGAAACCAGTGGCACTGAACTGTTTGCTACTACTAGATCCAGAGAGCAGGCAAATCATTGCCTGCAGCTGTGTGCCCTCTGATGCCTGCCCAAGAGCCAGTGATACTCCCAATCCAGTAGTCACACACAGACTTTGGTTAATCTAAATGTGTTACAAACATAAACCCTAAATCATAAAACTTGGAAAGGGACTGGTGGAGATGGAGCTTGGCAGGGATGGGAGGAAGATGAGAAAGGGTACAAGGGAGAGAGAACTCAGCCTACATTATAGACGTGTATGGGGTTGTTGAATACTAAAACGAATCAATTTAAAAGCAAGAAAAAAATCAATGGCAAAGCGTTAGACCGCTTTAATAAAAAAACAAGGTGGAGCAAATTGAGTAATGAAGTTTGGCATCAACTACACCATTCTCTCCAACTATTTCTTTAAGCATTTTGCCATTGGTTTGTAGGGTAAATACTTCCACAACCAGCAGGATACGGAAAATGCTTTCCAAGGGCTCATCAAATCCTGACACATAGATTCTTACTCTGTAGAATAAACAAATCTATTCCTCATTGGCAAAAAAAAAAAAAGTGGATTTCATTGGTTCCTGTTTTGATTGAAGAAAATAAAAAATCACACCCCTTTCAGGTATGCTAGGAAAGAGAGAGCATTTGTGGGAGCAGAACCAGAGGGGAGCAGGTGGGCCTGTCAGAGTGCTAGGATTTGACCTTTAGCTTTTAAAAACCCAGGATTTCCAAATGCATGAGGATCCCTGCCCCTTTGACTGTAACTCTGTGCAGGTGGTCTCGGAAACAATAGGAACGGGACTGAATTAGAATGGGCTTTTGGCTTTTCTGGACAACTGTGAAGTGCCTGGCTCCTGGCTTTGCTTTAGCTGAACTTGAAGATCCCTGGGCTGCCACTGATGCTGTCCGTGAAGTAGATGTCAGAACACTATGGCTTACACTTACACTATGTGGCTGCCGTGTACGAGTGGAATTGTTGAACCGTGAAAAACTAGGCCAATACCATAGCTTTACTCACTCACGCTTGGGGTCCTTGCCCTCCAGATGGTTACCATTGGACTCTTCCATCTTGGCACAGATCTTCCAGAAGTAGAAGCTTCCCCGGAAGCAGGGGAAAGTTACTTTCTAGAGGCAAAAGAGAAAGGTCTCTGTCTCATGAAACTCAAGTTTAGTTTGAGACTTCATAAGATAGATAGATGGGTGCATTTTAAAGATGCTGTTTCTGATCTTTTTTTTTTTTTTGTCTCTTGAAACATTGACAAACAACAATTTAATTCTCTATAATTTCACATGGACTATATAGTCATTTGATATCAAGAACTGTTTCTTTACAATGTTTTCTTAAGCAAGATTGAGTTTGCCTTGAACTTTAGCTTTTCACAGACTGGAATACACCTAGATCCTGCCCCACCCCCCCTCCAAAGTCACAGCATTGAGGTAGTATGCTATCTTCCAGTTGTTGCACTAAGGACTCAACAGAATAGTGTTTAATGTAAAGAATTACTAAATCCCAGCAAGAAGTTATCATTAAAAGTAATTCCATTTAAATTACTCCTGACAACTGGATATTACTTATACTCTAAAAGATACCCTTTGAAAATATCCAACATGTATATTAGGAATTATATAGTTATTAATTACTTTCAAATTAACATGAAGTTCATACTTATGACTTACTAAAATCCTCTTTGTGCATTGTACTTTAAATTGTTATGTAGACAGACAAGGATTTCCATGGCCATTTACATATATGCAAATGTTAACTACCTCCATCATCAAAACATATCTTTAATCCTTCCATTCTCTCTAGCTGTAATAATAAACCTCCTCACTTTATATCATCATTAACTTTCACCTAGTTTTCACTTTGTAGGTTCTAGGGGTGGACTTCTGTCCTAGGTGGTCTCCTGACTTGCTAACTGGCATCTTCACTTACCAGTCAAAAACCATTTTTTCTCACCATGGCCAAAGCTGCATTTCTTGAGGATTGTTATTTCATGTCACTCTTCCATTCAAAACTCTTCATTCATCCATTCATTCATTCATTCATAGTAAGGATAAAATGTGAGTTCTTTATTTTGGTCTCCAAAACTTCACAATTAATCATAGTTTGAGTATAAACCACTTTGGTCTCCTGAGACTCACCTAACACTTGGAAGCTTGCTAGAATCTCAGTGATCAGATGGCAAAAGAGGACAGGCTATAGGGAGGTGAATAAGCTCAGTTTGGAAATCCAGTCAAATCATTGTGTCAAGAAGGCATGGCAGATTGCACCCAAGTCTTTGTCCGTGCCTTCTGAGGACCACCTGGGAGGAGGTTATACTGAGGTTGTCAATTACAGTATTCTTCATGCTACTTGCTCCATGTGTATTAAGGTCAAAGCGTTGTCTGGCAACCCAGTGACTCCATGCACAATGTGAAATCAGCTGAGGTTGGAGTGGGAATCCAGGATAGGAGGGAAGTAGCTTGCATTATGGCAACTGGTGGTTAGGGAGGAGGGAAGAGGGACGAGGCTTTACGGACTTATCTCTTAGAAGCCTCTTGGGTTCTTCTTGGCACACACAGACCAAGGTGCTGGTTCACCAAAACCTTGTACGTGATGACTTTTGGCACCTGTACATGGGAGGGGGCTGGGCAGTTGGGGCCTTCAGGATCTAAGGTATTTTTGGAAGCTTGAGTCATCCATCCTGTTTTCTCTGTTTGCCCAATAACTTTTCATGTACCCTTCACTTTAGACTGTGTTGCCAGGAGTTCAGCCAATACTAACAGTGCAAAGGAAGAGAAACTCACCTACTAAGACTTCTTCAAAATTAAATGCTGTGTCTAATTATAGCTATGTTGTTGTTCACTCATTGTGTTGGGGAAGATCTTTAATTTTATATTTGTTCTTTTATGGTATTTAACTTTCTTTTGGGTCAAAGACTGGCATTTAGTGTCTAATAAACCCTTACCATGAGCTTAGTGTGGTCTTTTCCCCAAACTTTCTGTAAAAAAAGAATCTTCTGATTCAACTATATGCTTTCCCCCTTTACGCATATTCCTTCTTTTTTGTTTCTTTTAGAAATAGCACTAATTTTCTAGTTGTTATTAGAATTTGCCCTTTGCACTCTTATTAGATCAAATCTATTCTCATTTCTTATCAGATTTTGTTGCTGTTGTTGATTTTTTGTTTTGTTTATTTAGTTTGTTTTGCTTGGCCTGGGATACAGACATGTTTCTTCTACATTTTAAGTTTCTGATTTCTGCTTAAAAAGAAATTGAGCTGTCAAACCAACAAACAAAAACACTCTAAAGGATCAAAGATGATTGTTTTTCAATACCTTACTTCCTAATGCAGAGAAAGACATGAGCATCCTTGGGGAAGTACGTTGGATGCCCTTCAGAGACATTCTGTTGTCACAGAGTCTGACATCAGAGGTGAGGGTAGTGGAAGGTGAGAGAGAGGCAGCTCATCACAGAGAATTGAACGTTTCATTGCCTTGCGGGAAGAAGGCACCAACCTTGGTTCTCTTCTCTGACAAAAAGAAAGCAGAGACAAAGAAGGACAGGGCAGGAAGCTTTTCAGCTTTCAGCAACAAATACAAAACCTTTAAAGCAACAGTAGTACTTTGGTGAAGGTTGCAAATTACAGATGAAGTCTTCTTGGAAATTATCGCGAAACAGGAAAGAGGGTTACCCCACTAAATGGCAGTGCTGGTGACAAAGCCTCACTAAAGCTAGAGCAAAAGTGCCTAACGGGAGGAGGGAAACTCATGTGGGCATGGAGCAGTGGCCTCACCGAACATCCACTGGACCAGTGTAAACAGACACCTTCATTCCCCCATCACTGAGCATCAACTGGACCAATGTAAACAGAAACCTCACCCCCTCATCAGTATCTCCTACCCCTCCTACTTAAAACAACTCCATTCCCTCAGCTCCTTCTTCAAATCACATGTACACTGCTGTATCCAGTACATCGCTGTATCCAGTTACTCCACATTACATACTCATATCTGAGGATTTGGAACTAGGAGTCTCAGATGAGAGAACAATTATGATTTGTTCCTTGGGTATGAGTTATCTCATTCAATACTACA
Source organism: Apodemus sylvaticus (assembly GCF_947179515.1). Classification (NCBI taxonomy): domain Eukaryota; kingdom Metazoa; phylum Chordata; class Mammalia; order Rodentia; family Muridae; genus Apodemus; species Apodemus sylvaticus. The sequence goes on along the minus strand of NC_067478.1, from coordinate 87,820,907 downwards.
AAATCCCCCTATCCATTTACCTGAAATTTTCACTTCATTTTTATAGCTGAATATCCACACCGTATCTGTACCACCTTTCATTATTCTTTAGTTGGTTGAAGGACACTTGGGTTGTCTGATTTTCTAGTTATTGTGAATAGAGCAGCAGAGAACACTGAATTAGTGTTCACTAATATTCTCTGCATTAGGAAGTAAGGTATTGTTATCTCTGGAGTAGGATGTCAAGTCCTTTGGGCATCTGCTGATGAGAGTATACCTGCTCCATATGGTAGATTCATTTTTGCCATGTTAAGAATTCTCCATCCTGATTTCTAGAGCGACTGGATGAGCTTGCAATCCTACCAGTGCTGAATGAGGCTTCCTTCATTCATGATCCTTTCCTCTGCATCCTCTCCACCATTTATTGGTGGTTGTTTGCTGGATCTCTGCCATTTTGCCTGGGCTAAGATGAAATCTCAAAATTGTTTGAATCCCATTTTCCTGAGTTCTAGGGATGATGAATTTTTTTTTGAGATTTTTTTTAAACCACGTTAGTTATTACCCAAGTGGTCTACTGCCCTGTGCTTTGAAAGACTCCTCCCTAAAAGGGTATGATATAATGCTGAGTGAGAAAGGTGGGTTAGACACTGGACCACTTTAATGGTATTCTTTGCTTTGGTAGATACTAAGACTTCATCTATTTTGAATTTTGGTCTTTGGGTTAACACTAACTAAAAAGTGAAATATTGCTGAAAGTCTTGAATGTTTAATATGAATGGCATTCCAAGAAGGGCCCCTGAGAACCCTCAAGGGAAATGAGTGATGGCGTGTTTGTTCTTTCACTTGCCTCTCACCTGCTGTTTTTCCTAAAATCATCAGAAACATTCCAAGGTAAAAACTTCTATGCAGATGGCAAGACAATCCATGATTAACTAATTCTGTTTAACTTTATTTCTCTGAACCCCCAAATCCAGAGAGTTAACAGAGACCCCCTTATTAGGCAGGCAGGACAGTGCACGCCCAGCCCCTAGCACAGACAATGGCACAGATGAGGGCTTTATAAATAATTGCTGAATGTCTGTCAAATGAATGAAGGGTGAATGAACAAACATGCAGAGTTTGCCACTAGGACTTTTGTCAGGTGTGAGTATGCACCAGCTTTTAGCTAGTCTGGGGACTGTTTCCCCGACCTTACCTGATTGCTTGAGAAGGTTTTCCCTGCAACACTCAGATGGAGCTGTCTGTTCAAATCTGATCCGACAGGAATCTGCTTTGTCAAACACCGGGCGCTGGTAGACTTGGGCTTTTCACATCTTTAAGCAGCATGACATGGATATCACAGTGTTGTTTAGAATCACCTGCTGGCAGTCACCATTATCCCTAGGGTTAGCTGAACTGCAGACTAGGTCTAATTTGATTTCTCCTATTTAATTGACAGTTTTTATGGAGAGTTAGAAAGAACACATTTCCAGAGCAACATCTGGCTAAGTCTGAAATAGCCAAGGTCAAATTTCCAGTTGCCTTAAAGCACTTGGGTTTAGCTGACAGCCTGCTGGACTCTCATTGCCTTGGGGTATCAGGCAAGGAGCAGCAATAAATGAACTACTAGGATCATAGCATTGATGTCCGACCTTTGTCTCAGGGACAACCAGGAGAATGACTGTCACTGCATTCCTACACACAGCAGACTGCTTGGCTTTGGATGCTGCCTAAGTCACCTTGTTGCTTGACCCAGAATTAGATCTAGGATGGAGAGTTTTTATTTACATTTTTCTTTGAGGTGTATGATTTCATAACTGTAAGGGAAAAATATATATCAAGTACTGTTCACATCTGGGCATGACTTTAGGAGAATAGTGAAGCTGCTCACACTCCGTGAAACCATTCTAATTTTAGATAGAAATATCTTTCTACTAGATCTTGGGATGTGTTCCCTTGTGAGATTTGAAACAAGACAGATACATGATACTCAGCCTTTATTGCTATGACAATACACCTGAAACAACTGATTTAAGGAAAGAAGAGACACTGAGGTTCACTATTTCAGGGGTTTTGGGCTGTGGTTGGCTGGCTCAGTTGTTTCCAGACTTTGATGAGGCAAAACAAAAGCACTGAAGGGCATAGAGGGAAACTGCTTACCCACCAGGAGCCAGGAAGCAGAAAGTTCAGAGAAGGGACCAGCACAAGGCACATCCTTTAAGGGCAAGCTTCCAGTCTCCCAATAGCCCATTCAGCTGTGCGCTCATGGATAGATTGCTCCTTTGATGGAGTTAGTGCTTCTGTGACTGAGTCACCTCTCACTATTACCACCAACTGGTGACCAAGTCTTTTAGCAGGTGAGCACATTTGTCACACCAGGGGCCTCTCAGGAAAGGTCAGGTCCTTGACTATTGTGATCATCCAATCAGATCAATGAATGCCAAGGTAGGCAGAGAAGTCTCATCATCACCAGGTCTCTCTGCCAGCCCTTCGGGGAGACCGCAGGTCCCCACAACTTAGAGATAGCCCTGAAGAAGGTAGAATTGCATGAAACCTGTTAAGGGGGCCTCCATTAACTCTCTGGATCTGGGGGTTCAGAGAAATAAAGTTAAACATATTACTTATTCATGGACGGTCTTGCCACCTGCATAGAAGTTTTTTACCTTGGGATGTTTCTGACACTTTTAGGAAAAAGCAAGTGAAAGAGAAACACGCCACCACTCATTTCCCTTGAGGGTTCTCAACCCTGTCAAAGACACTGTAGGGACAGCGTTGACAGAAGTGCCAGAAATGTCAGCTCTAAGGGGCAAAAAATGATGAGATGGAAAACTTCACTGCGAGCTTAGATGAGACCTTGCTCATTTCAACAGTTATTAGAGAAGGGCTCACTCACAAAGCTAGTCCATGGTGCCTGGAGGAGTTAATCTTTCAGAAGCCTAGACCTGAATAGCCATCAGAGTATATTTTTCTGGGTGAATATAAAAATTCACAAGTGCTTCCAAGCAACTCTTTCTGTGATATGCATCTAAAGCAGGTGAAGGCCACACACAGGTGTTCTGCAAAGAAGATAAGGACACAAGAAGACAAGAGTTGATTGGAGGAGCATGCGTGACCCACACTAAGATGTCACACTTGACTAGCTGCAAACTAATGAATGGCTTGCATAAAGAAGGGCATTTGAATATACACGCTCATGAGAATACACAAATGCTCCACATTCTACTTGATTCAAAAGTTTCACTATTCTCTTCTTTGGAGACTATATTTTTGCCTGTATTGTTCTGGTTTTATTTGTGTTGCTGTGATAGAATATATACTGACGATAAGCAATGCAAGGAAGAATGGCTTTATTTTAGCTCAAAATCTGAGGTCATGGTACATCATCATGGGGAACTTAGAGCTACAGTAGTTAGTCATGTCACAGCTACATTCAAGAATACAGAGAAATAAATGCATGCAAGCTTAGTGCTCAGCTAGCTTCTCTATCCTTTTACAGTCCAGGACTCCTAAGCTAGGGACTAGGGCCACACACTTTCAGGATTTGTCTTCCCATACACTTCCCATAACATTCAAGAAGATCTTCTACAGACACGATGGCAAGCCCACCTGATCCAGGCAACCCTTCATTCTCCTCCAAAGTGGTTTTAGGCTATGCTAAGCAGACAATTCAAACTGACCATCCCAAGTCAGTGGCAAAACAGCTCTAGGAGAAGCTCAATCCTAGGAGAGGATTGAGCACTAACCAGCCAGCCAGATTCCAGCATTGCTGATAGGTTTGGGGGAAACAAAAGCTGCAGACTTGACTACTATGAATATAAAACACTTATAATTTACTAACAGCTCAGAGCTGTCCTGTGGATCTTGTTGACGGAAATTCTGGTAGAGAACAGTGTTCTTGAAACAAGAGCAAAACATAGGTTCTCTCATCAAAACATGTCCAAAACCTACCTAGGGACGTGGTGCTTGGCGCTCAGTCCGCTCTACCAGAGGGCTGAGGTGAGTTTCTCCTCTATCAGGTTCCAGAACTTCCCCCCAGAGAGATTGGGTTTTCATAAGCTTCAAGAAGAGTTTAGGAATCCTGTCTCAGGACAAGTCTTCAGATAATTATGGACCATATTCTGAGGATCCCTAACTGTTTGGTAGCTACCATCACATTAATGGAAACACTGCTTTAGGGATATCCATTCATTTTCCTCTAGTCCCTCCCAGTCAAAAGGGATCACCAGGACCTCCCGTGCTCAGTTGTATTCAGAATATAGAAGGAAATTATGCCCAGTCCTTATCCACATGAAGTTTAGATCTGAGTGGGGCTTAAGAATCTTAGAGGCAAGTTCATTGTTGCAATTTCTGATCCTCTTTCAGGTCATATCAATGGATTCAGAACAGATAGCAGTGAGATGTCTTGGACACGATTGGGTGATGACAGAGAGAGATCAATGTCATGGAAACATGGTTTGAAACACCCGTGTTTCACATAGGTGCATCATGCCACGTAGGAACACATGGGGGAACATATCATGTTGGCTAGGGGGCATTCATAAAAAAGAACTTATGCCAGATTGTAGAAGAAGCAAGACAAGGTGTATTAACAGTTTAGGGTTGGTTTGTTTAAATAATTCTGGGATCCTTTGGGTAGGGGAATGGTCATCAGATCCCTGGCTCTTGGTTCTAAGATGACTGCATACAGGACAAGATTGGCACTGCACGTGGGTTAGATGAGAAGCTGGTTGGCTTACCTGTGAGAGGCATGTTTTCATCTAAGTTGTTTGGTGCTTTAGGAACTACGTGTGGCTCAGAGGGCTAGTATTATCCAAGGGTTGAAGGCCCTTGAGTGCAAAAATACAAAAATTGAAAAAATTAAGGAAACATAGTAAAGATCAATGACTCCCTGATGAATAGATCAATAGAAAAATAAACTAAGAAAATATAAAGTCACCATCCTCTGATCTAGTTTATTACATGGAAGCAACTGAAGAGGGTAAAAGCATAACTTGGCAAAAATCATTAAATGGAAATGTGTATGATATAGCCCACATAACATGCATCTTTCATCTAGGATGGTGTTTCTTCAAAAATAAACCTGGCACTCAAAGGTTAATATATATATATATATATATATATATATATATATATATATAATTATATATATATAATTATTTATACCAAAGTCTGTTCTGTTTCCCAAATGCCTGGGTACTTCCCATCTCCTTAAGACCTTTCTGAGCAGACAAGTTAAGTTGTTGCTAGAAATGGGAGATGGAAGCCTTTGACCTACCACTCCCTGGAGGAAAAAGTGGTACTTGCAAGCTGCAAGGCAGGAGTTTGACTAAGCTAGATGTAATTTGATGGTCTAGGTACTTTATGAGATACACTATGCTTGTGTGGGTAGGCTTACGACCTCACCTCTGTGCCACAGAAAGTGTTTTTCTCAATTTGGAGATCATGGAATCCATAGCGCCTATCATCTTAAGGTCACATTGAAAATAAGTCGCAAATCTAGGAGGGCTTTTCTAGTCTTTTGTTTCTCAATAAGACTTTGCGATATAATGCCCTTCATGTTTCCTTTGATCCTTGATCATGTTTCCTGGGGGAGGTGGGAATGGCTAAGATAGATGTCTATAAAGAATGAACACTGATGGCACATTCTGTAAAGTTCAGTGAAGGTTGTGAATTCAGCAGATGCTTGGAAAGCCAGCCTTTCTATTATGCATTTCCTTGGCCCAAGCTTGGATATTTTCCAAGAAGCAGTTGCAAAATCAAGTAGGAGGATTTGGTTTGAGTGTGAGTTTGTGTGTGTGTGTGTGTGTGTGTAGTTAGTAAACTTCAATTTCTTTTAAATGAGTAATGTGTGAACAACTTTCCAATCTTCCTTCAACCGAATGATGAGTTTGGATTTTATAGGAAATCAAATAAGAATTAAAGAAAAAAAAATCAACAACACCAACAAGTTAAAAAAAAAAAATCCAGCTTGGATCTTTACTTCCAAGCGCGCTGGCCCCTAGGCAATCATTTTGTAAAAGGAACCAGGTCCTTAGTGCTAAGTTTGCTTAGCAACACGTTTTCTTGATGAAGGTTCTCAAAGCAGAGAGAAGTGAATGGAGGTTTGATTAACCACAGACCATAATGGCTATATCAGTTTCTTTTGTAAGTGAAAGATTATCTTTGCATATTCATAAGGGGGTGTCTAAGCACCTCTGCTGGAGCTGTCAGGGCTCTAAACTGGGTTGGATTAGGAAGTGTATGGGAGGCCTCCCAATGGGTGGCCCTGGGGGACAGTTTTTCACAATCAATGAATTCAGATTGTACAGAATTTACTCACTGTAAAAGTTGTTAGGCTTTGAAGGAGGTTATAGAATTTACTTTTCCCATAGATCTTTAAGGACAGGACAGAATCTCACTGAATGGGCTGAATTCAATACAGTTGTGAAGTGTTTGAAATGAGCTATTACTGGGATAGAGGAGATAAAAAAAAATGCAGAAGGCGAGACGCATGAAAGTCAATCCAATTACCCCAGCAGCTGAGGTGTATGAACTGAGCCTTGCGGGATGTTGGTTACATTTTTGTAGTATAGGCTAATATAAATTTCCTAATAAGCACTTGTGAGGAGCTGGCCCACTGCAGGCCTACCTAGTTTGGAATGTGTGGACACCACTGTGGACATGAGAAACTAGAGCTCAGGTTTGTGTCACTCAATTGCTCCAGGCTGAACTTGGTTTCATTTATCTAATTTTTTGTTCCTTTAAAGCTAAGTGTATTGTCAGACTTTATCCTCCAAACAAATGAAAGGAGGTGCTGGGAATGTGTGTGTGTGTGTGTGTGTGTGTGTGTGTGTGTGTGAGTGTGTGAATTATTTACCCCAGGTCTTGGAATTAATAGCAAGCTAAAGTTTGGGTTCCAAAGTCCTGCCACTCACTCACGTGGTTCCCTCAAAGGCTTCCAGTCTTGCATTGTCTGATTCTGTTTTCTAAACACATTATGATAGCAGAGTCTACTGCATTCTAGAGATGAGAGTCCACAGATGCCATCGCAGATACAAGTCAGAAATGCATTTTTCTACCATGTGTTCTACTCCAACCACATATCACAAAAATCTAGGGATGAAGGGTATGCTCACAAGCATCAGCCAAGAAAGCCATGAGGAGGTGTGAATTAGACTCTCAGGGCATCTTTAGAACAATTCCTGCTCAAGATGCAGACTTAGCTCAGTGCGTACGCGTGCTGAGTGTTAAAGGCTTTTTAGAGAGCTGGGTTTTGCCTGTGAGCTCCCAGAGACCATTTTTTTTATCCCTAAATTCAGCTTACAGGAACTTTTAAACAAATGCATGCTGCATTATTCTCATTATTCAATTATGACAGTCTTTCCCCCAGCTTTTTAATTAGCACTCATTTACTGAGAATTAAACTGTCATTTTAGTTGAACTCAAAGGAGTACCCCAGGGACATGCATTCCACTAGATAACAAAGGCACCATATAATTCTGATGCTTCAACAATTTAGACTGAAGCCACGACAGGGCTTTTCTGTCAGCCATTTCGGATGGAACTTAATCATGGCTGTTGAAGGATGGGGAGGGTGTATGATTCTACATGTGACAGTTTGATGCCTGATCAAGTTAGATCAGGGTAGGAAACTGCTGGAATCCCACTTGATGCCGAGAACCAGAAAAGTCAGCAGAAAAGGCGTTCAGTTTCCACCCCTGGTTTGGCCACACAGCTGCTGTGAGTTCTAGCCTATGTGTACTTGGCTAGAAATGAGAGGGTACTGTTGTCATAGTGGGCTGTGATTGTGGTTCCCACTGCCCTCTGGGCCTGTCCTGACTTCTTCAGGCTTTTCTCCTCTCCCTTGGCATTTATTCTATAAGATCGTTCCCACCGGAACATTACAGGCGTCTATCAAATTAAGCAGATGGAGGACCAGATTTTCTCATAATTACCTCTGGAAAAATGTCATTGTCTTTTTGATTCTAGTGATTCAAAATAAAACCAATGTCTTACTTTGTTGGTGGTGCATTTTGTTTAGGCCTCACTCTGCCTAAGATGTTGGGTATCATCTTAACAGATTTTCACAATTTTTATTCAGTCAAACAGGTGACTCAGGAATGTGGAAAAGGGGATGCCCTTGGATTCAGGAGTAGCATCTCAGGATCATGGATTGCAGGAGAGACATTTCCTTACTCTTCATCCAATGCAACGTTCACCTTAAAATGAGATGACGTGAGGTCAGAGAAACTTGCTGATGTTTTCCACGCTGAACAACTGAATTTGTGGAGAATGAAACCTGGAACCCAAGTGTCCTGGATTCCAGGGTATTGTTTTGTTTTTTTCTTTTTACACCATTTTACAAGTTGTCATGTAAGAGCCCTGGCTTCAGCCCATGGTATTTAAGTACATTGAAACTTAACACTGACCATGATTCTAAGTACTTAACGAATTCAAGCCAGACAATGGGCAGCTATAGGAGTTTGACATGAAACCTGAGGGGAAAGGGGGAGCTAGCAGGTGGAAGAAAGGACAGACAACCGAAATAATTTTTAAAAAATTGAGGTACACTCAAGGAACAACTCTCCAAAGAGTGGCTATTGGGTGCTCTCCCATCCTCAAAGCCTTAGGAGGAGGCTCCATTCTGGTGTTCTATCTTCAGAATGAGCATAGATGATGTAGTAATGTTGAGGAATTACTTCAAAATAAACTCATTAGGAAGCTTCATTTCACAAAACAAAACAAACAACAAAAACAAACAATCAAAGAAAAAAAAAAAACAACCCAGGTCTAGAGTAGGAATCTAATGGAAAAGTCAAGCTTTGCCTCTGTCAAATCAGCCATTTACACGCAGTGCTTGGAAGCAACAGAACCAGTGATGGTAACTTCAGGAATGAGGCCTGGTCCAGAGGAACTTGGATGGGATGGAGGCTGAACAGTCTTTCACAGATGGATCTCATGTTGGTGATGACTGCATTGTTTTACCATTCTTTGTGTGAGGTGGCAGCATGGATTATAAACCTCAAAGGAAGGAGGGTGTAAAGGTCTAAATGCTTTCCCGTGCATATATTTTAAAATTTTATTTATGCACATTACAGTGTGTCTATATGTGTGTGCATGTGTTTTTCTCTGTATGTGTATATGTAATAGGTATGAATGTGTGGGTGTGTGTGAGGGGGGAGTTTGGGATGGGTAGTGTGTAGATCAGAAGACAATTTATGGGAGTCAATCCTCTTCTTTACTATGTGGGTCCTAGGAACTGAACTCAGGTCACTATGATGGGAAACATCTTTATCCCTGAACCATCTCTCAGACCTGTGTGCACTTTAAAAACAACTGATCTTTGCCTTTAGGGTTAAAAATAAGTTGTTTGACTCTTTGTCACCATGCAAAACATTAATTTATACTTTGACTTAGACAAGATCCACATTGTGGAAGGACAACTCCTGCAAGCTGTCCACTAACTACTACGTGTGTCACATCTGTACATACCTCACATACATACACACACTAAATAAATACAAGTGATCATTGTTCTTTTTTTAAAAAAATATTTATTTATTATATGTAAGTACACTGTAGCTGTCTTCAGATATATCAGAAGAGGGCATCAGACCTCATTATGGGAATATTTATTTATTATATGTAAGTACACTGTAGCTGTCTTCAGATATATCAGAAGAGGTCATCAGACCTCATTATGGATGGTTGTGAGCTGGGATTTGAACTCAGGACCTTCAGAAGAGCAGTCAGTGCTCTTAACCACTGAGCCATCTCTCCAGCCCCAATCATTGTCTTTTAACATAAAATATTTTTTATGTTCTTGTGCTTTTAGATTTTCTGTCTTCCCAGAAATCTATCCTTTAAGAATTACTCTATTCAAGCCCTAAACCAAATGCTGTGCAGAAATAAGAGTACATCCCTGTCGTGTCCTTTCTTTTTCTTTTTTTTTATTCGATATAATTTATTTACATTTCAAATGATTTCCCCTTTTCTAGCCCCCCCACTCCCCGAAAGTCCCGTAAGCCCCCTTCTCTTCCCCTGTCCTCCCATCCACCCCTTCCCCCTTCCCCGTTCTGGTTTTGCTGAATACTGTTTCACTGAGTCTTTCCAGAACCAGGGGCCACTCCTCCTTTCTTCTTGTACCTCATTTGATGTGTGGATTATGTTTTGGGTATTCCAGTTTTCTAGGTTAATATCCACTTATTAGTGAGTGCATACCATGATTCACCTTTTGAGTCTGGGTTACCTCACTTAGTATGATATTCTCTAGCTCCATCCATTTGCCTAAGAATTTCATGAATTCATTGTTTCTAATGGCTGAATAGTACTCCATTGTGTAGATATACCACATTTTTTGCATCCACTCTTCTGTTGAGGGATACCTGGGTTCTTTCCAGCATCTGGCAATTATAAATAGGGCTGCTATGAACATAGTAGAACATGTATCCTTATTACATGGTGGGGAGTCTTCTGGGTATATGCCCAGGAGTGGTATAGCAGGATCTTCTGGAAGTGAGGTGCCCAGTTTTCTGAGGAACCGCCAGACTGATTTCCAGAGTGGTTGTACCAATTTGCAACCCCACCAGCAGTGGAGGAGTGTTCCTCTTTCTCCACACCCTCTCCAACACCTGCTGTCTCCTGAATTTTTAATCTTAGCCATTCTGACTGGTGTAAGATGAAATCTTAGGGTTGTTTTGATTTGCATTTCCCTAATGACTAATGAAGTTGAGCATTTTTTAAGATGCTTCTCTGCCATCCGAAGTTCTTCAGGTGAGAATTCTTTGTTTAACTCTGTACCCCATTTTTTAATAGGGTTGTTTGGTTTTCTGTCCTTTCTTAACCTCTGAGCCATCTCTCCAGCTGTCCTGACCTTTCGTATGGCATCTGTAATCTCACCTTAGTTGGCTTTTAATTTTTACGAATACAAGAATTAGCTAGATGACAGTGGTGTCTTCAGCTACAGGTAAGACTCATAAGCAGTTCCTTCCCTTAAAAAACAAAACACAAAACAAAACAATGAAAAGCCCTGTATCTTGGTTCTTCATACATAAAAGGATGAAGTAAGTCTGGCTACAAGTTACATTTTATGGTGATTTCTACCAGTTGGACAGCAGATAGGACTTGCAGTTTCAGAAGCAAAAACACAGGAGTCAGGCTGAGGAGATGGCCTAGTGGGCAGAGTGCTTGTTGCGTAGGTACAAGGACCTGAATCTAGATTCCCAGATCGCACATACACAGGTTGTGGTCTGCAAACCCAGCCTGACTACAAGAAGGTGGGAGGTGGAGCTAGGAGACTTTCTAGAGTTCAAAGGGTCACCTAGTCTGTCATATTCTCTCTCTCTCTCTCTCTCTCTCTCTCTCTCTCTCTCTCTCTCTCTCTCTCTCTCTCTCTCTCTCTCTCTCTGTTGTGGCACACATGTGTCCTCACACACACAAACTCCCCCCCACAGGCACCCCTGTGGACTACCATGATGTCCTTCCAGAGTACCTAGAACCAGCTCCTCAGTTCAGGTTACACATGCAAAGTCATTTAAGTAGCCAAACTGTCCAGCAGCAGAACACAGCACAGCTGAGGCTGATGAGTTTTGGGTTCTAGGGTCATAAATATAGGTTAGAAACTTCACACCATTGCTCCTATTCGCTGACACTTTGCCATTTAAGGTTAAGCAGGTTTAATTAGAGGGCTCCTTCTCCCATCCCTGCTTCTTTCTCACACTGTAGAAGATATTTTAGGAACAGAGAAAGGTTAATGGGCCTGTGATGGGGCCTTGAATTAACTTCTTTAATTAAGCCTCAAGAAGACATCTTTTCATTTCTCTTAATGACCTATCTTGGTTTAAAAAGACCCCAAGCACCTGCCTCTCTGTGTGGGCCCTGCTTCCGTGAGACCATAGCTCTGTCTGAGCTCTAGAGTCAGCCATACACAGTCCCCAACAATTAATAAGATTTCTTAGGCAAGGGGAAGGGAAAAAGCAGCTCAGTGAAAATTTACAATGAAAACGGTTGATTTTGAACTATCTAGGGGTCAATAACAGCAGCTTTCTTCTTCTTCTTCTTCTTCTTCTTCTTCTTCTTCTTCTTCTTCTTCTTCTTCTTCTTCTTCTTCTTCTTCTTCTTCTTCCTCCTCCTCCTCCTCCTCCTCCTCCTCCTCCTCTTCCTCCTCCTCCTCTTCCTCCTCCTCCTCTTCCTCCTCCTCATCCTCCTCGTCCTCCTCCTCTTCCTCCTCCTCCTCCTTCTCCTCGTCCTCGTCCTCGTCCTCGTCCTCGTCCTCCTCGTCCTCCTCGTCCTCCTCGTCCTCGTCCTCCTCCTCCTCCTCCTCCTCCTCCTCCTCCTCCTCCTCCTCGTCTTTGGTATTCCTAAGACTTGGACCCAGATGCAGGCAACTGTGGTAACTGGCCTACAGACAGCTGGGTTACACGAAGCTACAGGCACCTTGGCTACACTGAGCTCCAGACACCATGGCTGCCACTAAGCCACACATTCTCTTTTCCAACTTTCTTTAAATGTTGACAAAGGCTCTCCCTAAGCTTCTCAGGCTAGCCATGATGAACCCACTCCGAATCCTAGAGAGGCCTTGAACAAGTGATCTTCCTGCTTCAGCCTCCCAAGTAGCTGGGATTATAAGTCTGCACCCATAGGCTTGGATCCTAGTTCTTTTGGCTTGAATTCTCTGTATCTTGTTTACATTTCCTAACATTATTAGAACAGAATTTACCACTAAGGACAACCAAGGGCAAAACCAATATCCTGTAATGTTTTGAGAGTCTATTGGCCAACCCTGGCCAAAAACTCAAAAGAGAGCTTTCCATGCCTAGTGTTGGGGTGGTTTTTAGGTGTGTTTTTTGGCTATTGGGAAGAGCATTGTCAAACAAGATGATAAGAAATTCATTTAAACTATATATGTATATTTATACACGACTTACATGTATTGTAGGGATTTTAAGGTGAATAATTAATATTATGATTTCTTATGATTTTTTCAAACACCCTCACTATTATTTAACCCTCTTCTTCTGCCTCACTGTTCCCTAATTAGAACTCCTAATTATACATATCATATTTAGCATCATTTCTTAATTAGATTCAGCTTTGTAAGCTCAAGTGTTTTGGATGGATGGATTCCCAGGTTGGACTTTAGGGCCCTGTCATCTAGTTTGCAATTCTTGAGTTTCCCAGAGGATGGTGCTACAGACTCCCCTCTAAGAACCTCCGTGTATGTGGATACAGTCTGTGGTAGAACTAGAAGACATCTGACTACATTTCCTAAAGGTGTCTGTCCTGTCCTGCCTGGTAATAGTAATAGAACTGACAAGAGGATGAACTCTATGCTAAGCCACTTCTACTTTCTTCTTCTTCTTCTTCTTCTTCTTCTTCTTCTTCTTCTTCTTCTTCTTCTTCTTCTTCTTCTTCTTCTTCTTCTTCTTCTTCTTCTTCTTCTTCTTCTTCTTCTCTCCTCCTCCTCCTCCTCCTCCTTCTCCTCCTCCTCCTCCTCCTCCTTCTTCTCCTTCTCCTCCTTCTCCTCCTCCTCCCCTCCCTCCTCCCCCTCCTCCCCCTCCTCCCTCCTCCCCTCCTCCCCCTCCTCCCTCCTCCTCCTCCTGCCTCCTTCCTCCTCCTCCCCCTCCTCCTCCCCCCTCCTCCTTCTAATTTATTTCATGCGCCCCGAAAGAGGCTGTGGAATCCCCAGGATCTGGAGTTATAGGCAATTGTGAGCTGTGTGATGTGGGTTCTGGGAGCTGAAACTCACAGTCTTCTCCAGGAACAGGAAGTACTCTTAGCTGCTAAGCCATCTTTCTAACCCCCATAAACCTTCTCCTAACAATTATATTAGAACCAAGGATCTGAAATTTTAAGGATCAGTGTCTGAACTTGGCAGATTTGAGAGAGCAATCTATTTGTGGGGAAGGGCATTTAGGATAAAAGAAAAACCTAACCTTGGTGTTTCCGGGAATTCCCTCCTAGGCAATGCAACAGTGACAGCTCTTACTCTTTGTAGCCACTCAGTTTGTTAATGAGCATTTAGTATTGCACAGAGCATTTATGGAGCCTGGATATCTAGAAGTCTATAATCAATCTTTTAAAATCACTTCATACCTTTAGACTGTAATTCACATTTATATGTTATAAGTGGTTGTCACCATAAGGCATTTTATACACTCTGTAGTATTATTCTTCATATCAGCACTAATGAAATATTCATACCTAATGAGAACATAGTAAATGATCTTTTGGTTACTTCATCTCTCCTATTCAGGGTAGGGCTGCAATGAGGAGGTGAATCTGCAAAAGATTGGCTGAATGGAGAGGTGGCCAGATGAGTAGGTGGTTGGACAAGCAGGCATCAGTAGACAGGGGAACTCTGTGATAAGAGTTCAAACCGAGCTACAATAGGTAAGGGTGTAACACCTGAAAGACAAGGCAACTGTCTGTCCAAGATATGAATTCTAGAGTCAGCAGTTGTAATGACAGAAAGCAAGACAACCTGCAGATGTTTTCTGTGCTGCTGTTTTCCACATCAACAACCTGTATCCAGTACCTAGGAGAGTAATAGCAAAGTTTAAACCTGTAAGTCCATGTAAAGTTTCCAGAATATCATCTGGTATGTGATAAGGTTGTACTTATGTAAAATAAAACTACAATTAATGTTTTCAATAAAAATAAATACAAGGTATGTTTTAAACTTCACAAATGGCGAATGGAGATGAGACACAGAATATGAATGTAGCTTGATTTCTGAAGTAGAACACTGGGATATAGTGTAAATGTGAATATCTCAGATATGGAAACAATGAGACACCAAAATACAGCTACTACCAAAGTCAACTAGTGAACCCTTGTGTTCACAGGGATAATTTTCAGGAATCTGGATGAGGGGTTACATATGGGGCAGAAATCAACAAAAGCTCACCCCAATGTGGGGAACAGCTCATTAAAGCTGGAAACCTGGAACACACTACATAACCTGCAGGTTGCTCAACAGGCTGGATAGTAATTTTTTCATGTTGTCTTGGATGGTCTCAGTCTCTTCCAACCAGTGCAGGTATCCTAAGAGTTGATTCTCAGGGGTTCCTACATTTTACATATATTTGGGAAGGGAGGGGCCTGGAGAATCTGGTCAGTTTCATGAACTTCCTGGAGGCATTGAGTTGGTTTCATCTTAAGCTTAAGGAGTTTCCCTGCAGGATAGAACGTTTCTCTTCCCCTTAATGTCTATGTCTCAAGGAGTTTTCCTCCTTGGTGGAGTGCTTGCTGTACAAATTATGAAGACCTGAGTTCAGAACCCTATCACACCCAAAAGAGGCTGAAAGTGATGGTGTGCACCTAAGATCCCAGGACTGGGAAAACAAAGACAAGAGGATCCCTAGGGCTTTTTGCCCTCCAGTATAGCCAATCAGTGAGCTCAAGGTTCAGTAGGAAACCCATTCCCTTCTTCCCCAAATGAAGACTGATTGAGGAATATATCTGACATCAATCTCTGGCATCTACATATGTGTCCACACATGTGCACATGTAGTACAACTACACACACACACACACACACACACACACACACACACATACTCACACACACTCAATTGTTATAACTCCTGGAAGTGAATATCCATCACTTAAGAAGTTAAAAGATTCTGGAAGTGAATATCCATCACTTAAGAAGTTAAAAGATTCTGTTTGGAGGCAGACTCTTGCACTGTTGCTCAGTCTAGCTTGAAACACAGTATTATATTTGTGGTTGATGGCCTGCCATTCCAAACTTATGGCAGGCCATCAACCTTAGATTTCCAAGTGCTTAGATGACAGGTATGTGCCAGGCACTATGCCTAGCTTGAAGCTCAGAGATTAACCTTTTGAAACTATTCACTATATGTGGAGGATGCTGCTCATATTCCCAGAGGTAATATAATAGTTACTTTGCATGTTAACTATATTTATTTAATGATATAATCCAATCAATAGTTATCTGTATGTTAGCAATAGTGGTTGTTGATTTTCAAGATATAGGATAGCAGGGTTCCTAATGCAAGAGCAAAGATAGCGGTATGCTCAAACACTATATTCAGGTGTGTGAAAAGCACCATAAATAGAGCAAAAGTGAGGGCTCTTAGGCACTTAGGATGCTCACTCTACCTCAGTGGTGGAGAATGATGACAATGGAAAGGTTCACAAAGGTGATAGGAAGAGTTACATAGTCTTAGAAGAAACAAAATTATCTGAGAGAGGATAATTTTTAAGGCTAAAATTATTGTTCATTATATAGGCAGCCATGCTCAAAGAGGAGACATAAAGCATGTGTTAAGGACTAGAGTGAAAGTAGGGAAGTGGAGGAAATTGTATTAAGCAGATAGGAAAATGTACCATTTTATATATATATTGCAGGATATACTTAAAGGACTGCCTTTGTAGGATATTAATTACAACGGGAATAAAGATCTGATTTGCTTTTCAGAATGTTCTTCCTTAAGACCATTTGTACAATGCATTGGATAAGAACAACAAGCCACACAGATGTCTATTAATAAAGATGAAAGAATATTTCAATGTCCATGCCATAAATAATGAGAATATCAGCTAGGATTAGATAATTCAGGAAATAAACCCAGAAGAGCTTGTTGGCAAACTACATGTACAAGTGAAGGAGGGATTTCTTTATGCCCAACATGGTGACTAGCAATTATCATAATCTGAATTATTTACCCACTCCCTTGAAGACTCCACTAATGATAAAATAAAATTCTACTACAAAAGATATTGGAGGGAATAACAGAGGGGATAAAACTGAAATGTTAAAACTAGAATTCACTTAAAGGGAGTTCTGGATTGTATTGGACTCTTTCTCTATAGAAGTACCTCAGACTTAAGTGGTGTATATGGATGGAGCTATAGATAAAGACACAACACAACAATCCAAATGTTTAGATCAGTGCTTTTCAAGTTTAATGTGCATTCAGAATCATCCAAAGATCTATTTGAAACGCATGCTCTCATGAAGTGAGTCTAAGCATATGAACTAGGAGATTCTGTATGTCAGACAAATTCCCAGGGTTTGCTAATGCTCTTGGCCACACTTTAAGTAGCAAGACTATACATTGTTTTGCAGGAAGAAATGAAGCTTGTTAGTCCAAAATAGTTAGACTGTGCACTGTGTTGTGTTTTATAAAAATAAAGAGAGAAGGAATATGTTTGGTGGGTGTACAGTTAGGTGTGGGGGAAGGGGGTGCCTCTGTGGGCCCAGGCTGAGGCATCCCTTTCCCATGAGGGACCAGCCACACGATGGTATAGTATAGAATAAGTTTATTCAGAGCATGGGGAGGGGAGGTGAGAGTGTAGTGGAAACAGAGAAAGGCAGAGAGAGAGGGTAGAGAAGTAGAGGCCGGCCATGAGCACGTGGAGAGAGAGGGAAGAGGGAAATGGGGAGGGGGGAGCAGGAGCAAGGGGACAGAGCAGGAACAAGGGAGCAAAAGAGAGAAGGAGGCAAGAAACCCCTTTTATAGTGAGTCAGGCATACCTGGCTATTGCCAAGTAACTGTGTTGCGGAGCCTAGGCAAAAAAAAAAAAAAAAAAAAGACCCCCCTGACTCCCCCCCACCTCCCCCAATAACACACTGCCTACAGATCTGCAGTGTGGCTTCTTGGGATGGATGGTTGTTCCGAGAAGAGAGTTCAGAGAGCCATCTACATGCTCTGTAACATCAGCAAGGTTGTTACGGTGTTTCATGAAGACCCACAAAGGGTTTTTCTCACCACACTTGTTCTGGCACATCCCACTGAGTAAGCAAATCCAGTCTCAAGTCTGAAACTGACGCCAAACTCACTGGCCTGCAAACAGAACCATCTAGCCGTTTGTAGAATAGAGTAGAATAGAGTAGGTTTTGTTCACCTTGCCTGAAGTTGAAGACTATTTGGAGCTCAATTTTATAAGAAGCCATCTGTAGCAATTTTAGCATTTATGTACCTGTCATCAGAGACAAACAAGGCCAGAAATTTATAAACTGGCCCCTCCTAACCGTATGAGTCAGCGCTCTCTTCCACATTTGGCCTCTACTCCCTGACCATGAAACATTTAAGTTATGGTTGTTTGGATACGTCAGCTCTTTAATTACGAGCGCATAAGTGCTAGGGCCCAGGACCAGATGCCAGCTTGGCACTGTGTAGTGGGAGAGCAGCCCTGACAAACGGCTCTGGGTGGCTCAGACCCAGTTTGGCCTACTCTCATGCCTGGAATAGATGGGAACGTTTCTTTAGAAAGATAGCACCGGGCTCTGCTGCTGAGAGAAGTCTGCCTGGAGAGAAAGCACATTCTCTTGGAAATTTTAAAAAAAAAAAGACAAAAAACAAAAAACAACAACAAAAAACTAGATCCAGCTTGGTGGTATTTATTTTTATGGACTCTGGATAAGCTATTTTGTCTTTTTTGGTCTCAGTGTCTACCTGTCAAATGGAAAGATGAGCTGTGTTACTTGTCTTTAAATAGTTCTCTTCGGTGACACACAACTTCATGAGATGACAAATATTCCTACCAGCGAGAAGTTCTGTGCTTTCCTGAGTGCCTTCTATGTCCAAGACTCTCAGAATACTCAAGAGTAAGATTCTACCAAAACAAGTCACCCTAAAGCTATCCCTGGGAACCATATGATTGTAGCTCACAAATACAAAAAACAGATGGAAGTTTGTAGACTATGAAAATATGAACATGGCAGCACTCGGCTATCATGTCTCAAGGCTGTACATCATTGTAAGAGAATTTATTTCCTGGGCTTAGAGAGATGGCTCTAGAGCACATACCACTGTTATAAAGGATGTTACAAAGGACCCAGGTTTGATTCCTGGAACCCATGTAGGGGAGCTCACAAGTGACTCCATCTTTAGGGGATCTAATGCCCACTTCTGATCTCTGTGGCCGCTATGCTCACTGTATAAACCTGCACTCTCACACACACATGAAAACATAATTTTCTAAAAAATTAAAAATTAAAAAAATACTGATTTCTGACAAATCAACTGCAAGATTAATTTTTATAATCTGAGAAATTTAAGAAAAGTGCATTTGTATGATGTTCTGCCCATGACCTGGGGATACTCAACTTGTGAAACTGTGAGGCTTATCTCCATCTAAAATCTCTTCTCTGAGTAGCCTGCCTTAGCAATCTGTGCAAAGTAAGTTCAGCCGGCTTCACTAGTCACCGCCGTGTATTTCTACACAGTGGCCCCCTTTCTGAGGATTGTGTTAATGGAACAACCACTGCTGTTCCTTCACTGTGCTGTTCCCTCACACCTCTGATGGCTCTGTGGAGGACTGTCTTGTGTATGTACAGGTATGTACAGATGTATGTATATACAAGGGCTGGAATGCCTTAGAGTAAGGTCCAATTGAATGGCTGTTTTTATACAACTTCATAAGCAATGGGAAGCTTCTCAAAGGGCGTGCCCTTGCCATACTGACCGCAGTGAATTGAGAGCAGCGTACACAGTTGTTGAATGGATGATTGAAAAGGCATTGGTTTGATGACCCCATCGCAGAGCTCATGAATTACTGGGTTGGGCTTTGGATAGTGAGATGAAAGTATGCCCTTTATTAATAGCTATGCTTTTGTCTTGATTCATTTGGCAATTTGGCGTTGTATTGTTGCCTGGCATGGGAGATCTATCACTTTTATATTTTTTTGGAGGAAACTGCTATCATCAGTTCACTTTCTCATACAGAACTCATTTCTTACCACAGAAAAATGATAAAACCTGGGGATTACTGATAAAGGTGCATTCTCTGAAAGTAAATGTGAAGTCCATTAGTTAATATGAGTATGATTCTCAAATATATAGTGAAACTTAGAGGAATGTTTCCTTTTCTCTCCTTCTTTTTTTTCTGAGACAGAGTTTCTCTGTGTAGCTCTGGCTGTCCTGGAACTCACTCTGTAGACCAGGCTCGCCTTGAACTCAGAAATCCGCCTGCTTCTGCTTCCCAAGTTCTGGGATTAAAAGCATATGCTACCACTGCCCAGCAAGAGGAATATTTCTACACATAAAATATTATTAATTTTTGAATTATATCAGAATATAAAATATGTATTCATTGTTTGAACTTATTTACGTGTTTTATATTACAAGTAAAATCTATTATTGAAACTTGACATACATTATCAGTAAGACTGGTATGCTAGAGAGATGACCCAGTGTGTAAAGGCATTTGCTACACAAGCATTAAAACCAAGCTCAGATCTCAAGAACCCATGTAAAAAGCTGAATGCATAGCAGAAACATCTCTAATCCCAAGTCTCAAATGGGAGATAGGAGATGGAATCAGAAAAATCCCTGCAAGTTGGCCAGCTAGCCTGGCATGTACCGTAGAAAAAATAACTTGGAGACCATACCTCTATCAGGGCAGAGGACAGGGACTGACTGATGAGTTCCTCCAACTTCTGCGCATATGCCAAGGCACAGGTGTAGCTACATCTTTGCAGATTCATACAAATCACACACACACACACACACACACACACACACACAGAGAGAGAGAGAGAGAGAGAGAGAGAGAGAGAGAGAGAGAGAGAGATTATCAAACTGAATTCAGCATCCCATGGACGTGAAATCATCTCCAGAAAGTGGCATATGTTTATATCTTCTAGGAAATGGAGGAATTGGCATTTTGAAGCACAATAGAAGAAAAAGTGCTTTGTGAACTTAGAATCCAAACCTGAGGCTGTAGATTCTAAGAAACCTTCTCTGTCAAAGTGTAAACAGACCCTATCTGCACAGTTAAACAAATGGCAGGTGAGGTTGATTGAGAAATGGGTGGAGAGAAGCCAGGACTTGACCCTGAGTCTCTTTGGGGTTTTCACACCCACCTGGAGGAGGACTACAGGACCATCCTCTTGCTTCTAAGTGATCCATGTCACAAGTATATGATGACTGGCCATCAGATGGCTGTGATGAAAACTTAGCATGGCGACCACGAAGGCTACTGTTTGGATCTTAAATTCCAGCTAGAGAGATGGCTCAGAGCTTTAAAGCACTCTTACAGAGGAGCTGAGTTTAGTTTCCAAACTCCATATGGCAGTTAATAACTGTGGTGTTTTAAATATGCTTGTCTCAGAGAGTGGCACTATCAGGTGTGGCCTTGTTGGAGTAGGCGTGGCCTTGTTGGAAGAAGTATGTCACTGTGGGGGTGGCCTTTGAGACCCTCCTCCTAGTTGCCTGGAAGACAGTCTTTTCCTGGCTACCTTAGGATCAAGATGTAACTTTTGGCTCCTCTAGCCCCACTTCTGCCTGGATGCTGCCATGTTTCTCACCATAATGAAAATGGACTGAGCCTCTGACCAAATCTGTTGGCCAGCCCCAATTAAATGTTGTTGTTTTTTTTTTTTTTTTTATAAGAGTTGCCTTGGTCATGATGTCTCTTTATAGCAATGCAAACCCTAACTAAGACAACAACTGTCTGTAACTGTCTAGTTCGAGGGGATCCATTCTTATAAACACACCTGACCTTACAGATGCAGACCTGAGAATTTAGACAAGTATGGATAGAAAGTTTGGGTTGGAAAGGCAACACCAGTGAAGTGGCCAAGATTTCTGTTGTTCAGAATAATGCAGTGCAACCACTGCACATCACATGGGGAATCATGTGATCCCCAGAGGATCCAGTGAATGACGGAGCTGTGCACCGACTACACCCAAATGAAATGAGCTTATTAGTTAGGTTCCAGATTTATGCCATCAGACAAATACTGAACCAATTCACATAAAAACATGAGCCTCCAAGTGTCATCAGGGGTTCTGGAATGAGTCTTCAGTGTATACTGAGGGACAACTTTATACTGTGGTGCACCAGAAACATTTGGCAATAGTATTTAATCTTATAAATATAAAGCTAAAACAAATAAATGCAAAGCATATGGCACCATTGCCCTTATACAACAGACAGATTTGGTTTTCTTCTTGATGATACAGGAGATACTTGAAAATATAAGTAGGATATCATAAAGTAGCTCTATTTGAAGTCCATGTGGCTACTGTGGAAAGAAGAGAAGGGTAATGGGACAGGAAGAAGGTAGGGAGATCTTTGGCTGATCGTTGCAATACTAACAAAGAAGAAATGCAGGAGTGTTTTGGGCAGTAGGGGAAGGTGGAATTAAATGCTCAGATGTTTGGATATATTTGCTTTTAGGTTGCCGTGTGATGTGAGGAGGAGATTGGGGTCCAGGCTGATGCCAAATATTTGGGTCTCAGGAAGACTGGGGTTTGTGGAGGCGAGAATTCTGGGGTGAAGAGCTTCACTTTCGGCTGTGTGCTAGCCACCCAAATGTAGACAGGGTGTCAGTTGGAACTTCAGGGAAATATGAGAGTGGCAAAGAGAAATGTGTCAATTGCCACATATTTAGAATTTAAAGTTGATGGACTAAGATCACACAGAGGAGGAAGAGGTGTGGTCTTGAGGTGGAGCCTTGGGATGCTTGAGTGGGAGCGGTCAGGATGATGGGCCAGAGCCAGCAGAGGAGGATGGATGAAGACAACTGGAGAGTGGGAGAGTAGTGTCTCACTGAGACAAAAGAGAAAGAAACCACCGAGTTTGTCAAATGCTGCTAATATACCAAAGGAAACAAGGGTTGGGACTTGTCTTGGGCCAAAGCAGAGGTCCACTGATGACAACTGTGACAGAGCTGTGGTCCTGAGGAGGCTGGAAAGGGTGTAGAAGAGCATTGGATTAGAAATGAAGAGAGTAAGGGCAGGTAACTGTGCTATGTTAGCCTGCCACAACCTAGAACCACACAGCAGAAGACAAATCTCAACGGAAGAGTTATTTAGGTCAGTTTGGCTTGTCTATTTAGGTCATGATAGGCATGTCCGTGGGGGGGCTGCCTTGATTGTGAATTGGTCCAGCCCCACTGTGGGAAGCACCATTCCATCAGCAAGGGTCATTGAACTGTAGAGGAAGGAAGAAATCTAGGCACCTTGGGTCCATTCTTTTCTCTCTGCTCAGCACTGTGGATAGATGTAACTAGTTGCTTGACTTTCTCTCATGACTTGCCCTAAAAGGATGGACTGAAACCTGAAGGTTTTTAGATGACATAAAACTTCTTCCCTTAAGTTGTTTTGGCTGGGGTATTCATCTATCACATCAGCAGAAATAAATACCAAATACAGTTCTTCCTAGAATTTTGCTGTATGGGGTGGGAGGACAGAGAAACTCAGAGTTGGTGTGGGTAATACTCAGGGATATTAGAATAATGATGAAATTTAGGAGGCGTGCTGGTTATAGGCCTGTTGTTGTGGTTGAACCTACATTGACTTTTGTATTGCTTGTTCATAGACTACCCAGGTAATTCCAGGGGAAAAGCTAGGTTGAGAATTGTTGGAGCAAGGAGCTTGGAGTAACACATCCAGAATGCTTTCTGCTTTAATAATTAACATGGGGTACCAGTGTGGTGTTTTCTTTTAACTTGGTGGTAGCTCTGTGTATGTGTCTTCGTGTGTGCTGTGCTACATTTGCAGCATATTTTAATAATGTTGGAAATGATTAAAAAACAGAATAGGGTTGAAAAGTTAATGATGTCATAGAGTAAGGCATAGATTTCAAGAGATCGTGGAGGAAATGAGGAAGGGAACACTTAGGTGAAGGAAGAGGAAGTTTGATGGACAAAAAGACTGCTGGTTACAACAGGCAGGAGGCACAGAGGACCAAGGACAGACATATAGACATTTTAGCTTCTCAGTGGTAGGTGGAAGACCATGGGATTTAATTTTTCTGTTTGTATCTGTGTTCTTTATGCAACACAGGGCATCTCCTCACTTCCTATCTTTTCCTCACGACACCTACCTAGCCCACCTGCCCCCAGCTTTAACTATGATTTATGTAGACATCTGGAGAATGTTGGTCACTGGACCAAAGTTTGTCTCAGAATCTGGTTCTCTCGCGGGAAGACACCCCTTTGGGGAGCTGAAGTTCTGTCTCATTTCAGGGATTTATTCAAAGGTAGGAAGCTTAAGATGTTTTGAACCCTGGCTCTTGGGGGCCTCACTTTGCTATGGAATAGCCCAAAAAAGGAGGCATTTCTCATCTGGCACAATGGTGCCTATCCACAGTCACTATCAAACCTGGCTCATCTTTTTGGAAGAAAGGAAGGAAGGAGGAGGACAGAAGGATGGAGGGAAGAAAGAAGAAACTCAGTGTTATTATCTAGAAAGGCTATCACCATTCTAGACTGGTTAAATATGTTCCTGCTCGGGAGATTTGCATTCTGCTTGTAACTAATTCCTCTGCTCCATATTCAGAATTCCACAATGCCGGCCTAGATTCAGGAATCAGCCCAAAATGGCTGAAGGATGACAGGGTTTGATCGGTTGCCTCTCTCTCTATCACTGAAGTTAATATGATGCTTATCTGGGAGCAAAGGCACAGACAGGGAGAAATTTAATGCAAATTTCATCAGGAGTCTAGTGCCACTTCACAAAATATTGATTAGGTGTCTGATTTGCTGTCCCCTGACAATGGGCCATCGGAATAAACCAATGAGGTGGGCTTGACTCCAGCTCGTCATGGTCATTCGATAACGCCAGGCAACCAATAAGGAGCAGCTACCTTCTGATTGGGTGAGAGGCCGGTGAAGGGGGAAACCATCTTAGCAACAGCAGAAGATACTGCACACGCCCTGCACAGACGCACAAACACAGACAGCACGCCACTACCCTGCTGCTGTGAACAGTGGCTGACTGTGTCTCCTCGGGCTTTTGTTTTTGCCACACCCCCTCCAAAGGACAAATTTCAGTTCACACAGTACACTGCCTACCTGGTTAGACAGCCCATAATCCTTTTTTAATGGAATGCAGGGCAACATTGATTGCTCTCCCAAGCCCCCTCCAACAGTCCCCTTATTAAGAATGAACTTTGATCTGCAGGTAACTGCACAGGCTTTGTTCTGGAAATGTTCTGTTCTGGTCTCCAGGGAGCAGGCCACATCATTGCCCTTCCTGCCCAGCACGCCACAGGGAAGGGGCTGTGGTATGGGACTGAGCCCACTGGCTGGAGGTTGTTTTTTTTGTTTTGTTTTGTTTTTTGTTTTTTCTTTTTTCCCCCTGCTTTCTGTAAGAATGGCAGAAGGATTTTGTGAGGCTGGAGCAGGGCTTCACAGTGCTTGTTATTTTCCTCTGAAACTTCCTTTTTCATTGTTCTATGACCCCAGAATGCAGTGCCTCAAAAGCTTTCCTGTTTTCTCTGAAACATTTGGCAAGGTCTTCCTCAGCTTCCAGGCTCCAAGCCTTTGACATTCTCCTTTGAAAGGCTCCCTGCTTCTGTGTTTTTATGTTTCTCTCGGCAGCTCCCTTGTTCCCCAGATGCCAGGAGAAGGGGGCTGCTTGCCAATCCCTGGTTTTTCCCAACTAGCAGCTGTCATGACCTTCCTGCCTCATTTTTATCCCCCTGCCCCTGTCCGGGGCTCAGGAGGCATCCGGAGGACGGTGGGGACAGCAGGCAACTGGAGGGCGCATCATTTCCAGTTCCTCTATACTCTTGGTCTCTTTGCTCTGGTGCCTGGTTTCAGCCTGCATCCTTGGTCCAGGAGCATCTGCCCATGGATTATCCAGCCTTGCTGGCGCTCTCACCAGTGCTCCCTGCTGACAGCTGGAATTCTGTCTGGGTAGACAGCCTATGGGAGAGGACAGCCTTCCCTCTAGGAGGCACACTGCCATGTCTTCGGCCAGAGGGAAGGAAGTTGAGACGATGTCGCAGGCATTTTTTTTTCCAGTCCAAGAAGGATTATCTGCTAGGAAACGGTACCAGCTGTTTTCCATCTTCCTGACTACAAAGCAAAGGGGAATGGCATGAAATGGAAACAGAAAGGAAGAAAGCTAGACGTGAAGACCATTTTTTTAAAAAGCTGGATTCTTTTTCAAATGGTCATTTGGGTTTCCTTTGGGGAATGACTGAGATACCCACCTACTGCAGTTTTGACAAGCTGTGTTCTTATTGGTGCAGTGGCATGAATATGATGCAGGGCTGGAGCGTAGCTCGGGGACGGAGAGCTTGCCTAGCACGCATGAAGCCCAGACTTCAAATCCAGCACTGCAGCAAATAGATGAACAATGACCTGTGGCAGCAAGCATCATGTGATCCCGGACACTGGTCTAGATTTAAGGCATCTAAAGAGAGGGTGTTAGCAAATTCCCAGCTTCTCTCTGCCTTTGAAAAAAGTCTGTACAGTGGAAACCATGCCCCCGAGTCATTTTAAGTAATATCATTTATGTGTAAAATGCTAAGCTGTGGGCTTATTATGTACATTTACATTAAAAAAGGTTGAATCTTGCAGGATGTTGTGGTGCAAACCTGTAACCCTAGCAGTTTGCGGGCTTAGGCTAAAGGATCTGAAGTTGCAGGTCAGCCTGGTCTACACAAATAAAACACTATTTAAACAAAGGAAGGGAAGAAAGGAAGGGAAGAAGAGAGGACAGGAGGGAAAGCGGGTGTAAGGAGATAAATAGAGAAGCAATTGAGACAGTCAAACCACAGACAATCTTGTTAAATCCTCCAGTTCTAGAACTCTCCCAGCTTCACTCAGTTGCTAGACATATGGCGCCATAGTGCTAATTAATTGAAAACATTCTGAACATCTACAAAAGCCAGTCATGATAACTTTGTATGTTAGGGCAGAAAAGAAGACAAGCAAATTATAAAACAAGGGGCAACAAAGGCAAAGCAAAAGGTAAGGGCAAATTGTGAGTCCAGGGATATAGTTAGGTTGGGAGGGCACTTGTGCAGCGCGAAGGAAGTCCTGGGTTCCATCCCTAGCCCCATGCAAACCAGACCTGGTGGTTCACGCCTGTGATCTTAGGAGACAGAGGTGGGGAGACCAGGAGTTTAACACCATCAAAGAAAGCAAACTTGGGATACATGAAACCTTGTCTTGAAGGAGGAGAAGGAAGAGGAGGAGAAGGGAGAGGAGGGTGGGATGGGGAGGGGAGGAGGGGGCAGGAGGAGGAGGGAGCAGGAGCAGAAGCAGGAGCAGAGAGGATTAATAGATGGGTGGAACACTTGCCTGATTAGAACCAACAGCAACCAAACATCGCTGCTGAACCTGGTCTTCAATAGTCCTTTAAGAATGTATTGAGCTCAGATGGGTTCATAGGATGGACCAGAAAGAAGGGGGCAGTTAACAACACTAACAAACTATTAGGAAAAATGAGTGTGATCACTGAAATGAGTGGGGTGGAGAGAGCTTTGAGCTAGGAAGAGTCACTTTCTAGATAACCTCAGGACCTAGAACCAGTTATGTCTTACTTTCAATTCAGATCTATCATTTAAAGCTCTTTGACTAGCTTCTTTTGGTGTAAAATGGATATCACTTTGTTAAGTGATGTTGGAAGATGAGGAAAAAATGTGTCTAATTCTGAAAACTGCCTTTTAATAATAATAAACTGTACAACAGCAAACAAAACCAAAGCCATGCCTTAACCAATACATGTATATGCATGCGCACTCACACACACATGCACACGTACACTCATACACACCCACTCATGCACACACATGCATTCACACATGCATGCACACATATGGGGGGAGAGACAGAGAGGGGGGAGGAAAGAGAAAGAAAGAGAGAGAGAGACAGGGAGGGAGAGACTTACAAGGCAGGGAAGCCAAACAAATATTTCTAATATGAATAATGAATAGCTAAATGGTACAACTGTAGATGCTGGCTAGACAGAGTTAGTGCCGGTGCCTTCGGGATCTCTGTGACAATGACCTTTGGTGTTTCTCTTCAGAAGGCTGCTTGTGTCCTGTGTTCACTTCTCTGTCTATGGATGGTGATTTAGCACATACATTTTTTCCCTTGCATCTTCCCACTCGCATGCTTATATTAGACACGAATTTGGTTAGACCTGCATCTTTTGAGACGGCTAGCCAATAATAGAAGCCCCAAGGGGCTAACGCAGTCTGGTTTCAAGAGAGGGTCTTACAAGTGAGGCCTAGGTCGGGAAGTTATTAGCTGCAGTCTCAGGGAATATATTCAGCTGTCATCACTTTTTAATTAAAAAATAGCTTGGCAACACACATGCGCACGTGTGCACATGCACAAGCATGCATACACACACATGCACACACATGCACACACACACACACACACTCCTGCATTCTGCTGTGGATAGGTAAGGACCATCCTTCATATACACAATTTCTTGTACCTTCTCCATGGCCCAAGATCTCTGGAGCTTGTACAGAAATCTTGGGAAACTTGACCTTTGAGGTAGGCACAGGTACATTCTGGTTTCCTGGGCCAGCTCTGAGCAGCCAACCTCTGTACATCATCTTTTCATAACTGCATATTTAGAAGTGGTGGTTACTGGGGTATGGTCACCAAGGAGACATGTATAGGGGCACCTATCAGAATTTCTTTCCTTTCTTCTTTGGGCGCCATTGACAAGTACACCACTGAAAGAGAGGTAGGATAAATTCCCAGCTGGTAAGTCCTACACATAACCCTTATAAAACGGAATTTTGGAGACTCTAGATTCTCTTTGTCCTTTTCTACTTTGCATATAGAGAGTAGAATCTGAGAGACATAATGGGATCCCTTTAAAACTTATTCATCTTGACTTACGTTAAAATCACTCTTGTGAACTCCTTCTCACACAGCTTTGGCTATGCCTACTTAGCTGCTCTAAGCCTTGACATTCTCATCTGTAGCATGGGAACAATAACACCAGTGACTTAAGGTTACTGGGACTATCCAGTGATTCTTCCATGTAAGGTACTTTGTACCAGGTATGAAGTAATTATGCAGCAAATACAGGTACTTTCATTAGTCAGGGTTTATAATAATTCTGGCTAGGGGATACTTGATGGCTATTTTTGGTTGTTAACTTGATGACATCTGGAGTTAACTAAAACCCAAATGGCTGGGGACACCTGTGAGGAATTTTTTTCTTAATTAAATACACTTCTAATCCAGATCTTTGAGGTGGTAAGATCCTCCTTGACCTTCAATGTGGACCACACCTCCTTTGATAGTCTATATAAAGGACATGGGAGAAAGAAGCTGGCTTGCTTTCTGCCTGCCTGCTCTTGCTCTCACCAGAAAATCCATTCCTTCATTGGCGTTAGCCTGTGCTGTCAGGATTGTGTTGTATACTGACGACCAACTGAGATATCTAGCCTTGTATACTGAAAATCCACGGGCTTCATAGTCCTTCTGTTGATAGTTGTGGATGTACTAGATGGACCACAATCTATAAGTCATTCCATTCTAATAAGTTCTCCATCTGTCTCTTTGTCTCTCTATCAAATCAAACCTATTTGTTCATTCTGTAAGTTCTGTTCCTCTAGAGCATCCTGACTAATACAGGATATTATAAAAATCCATTAGGCACGACTGGCTATATTCTATCAGTCTTGTGATGACTATAGATATTTAATAAGGACATTATTTGATGCACAGTTATCTGAGCCATGACACAGTGTAATCATGAAATATGCTAATATGTGCCAGGACACTTAATTAAAATGCATAATTTATTACTCTGGTATTTTTACATTTAAAATCATTATGCAAAACAAAACAACTCAGTCCCCACTCTCTTAAATTGACATAATGCAAATTATACATCCAGCATAGATGGTGATATGCAAATAAAACATCAACATATTTGCAGATGCACTATCATATATCATTTATTTTGCACTTATTATCCACAGGCAAAACAAAAGAAAATGATTTTTTGACAAACACAGTTTTTATCTTTCTGGTCTTTATGACATAAAAAGAACAATATTACAATCTCTCTCATGGGTAGAGTAGACAGGAGAGCAGATTTTTGAAATAAGCATAACATTCCATTCTTTTTTACATTTGTGTGTGTGTGTGTGTGTGTGAGAGAGAGAGAGAGAGAGAGAGAGAGAGAGAGAGAGAGAGAGAGAGAAATGAGAAAGAGAACTACAGTATGCATATGGAGGCCAGAGGGCAGTTGGTAGACATTGGTTCTCTCCTTTCATGTGTGTCCCGGGGAATCAAACTCAGGTCATCAGCCTTGGTAACAAGTGTATTTAAGCATTGAGCCATCTCACTGGCCCTGCCTTAACAATTGTGTACCAGACTAACTCATAGAACAATGAAATTACTGACCTGTGTCCTGGTATGTCGACTTACTTCATAAGCTTGGAGGTTATGAACCTCCAGTGAGGACCAATGGGATCTCATACATGAGCATACATGACTCATACATGACTTCAGATGGATTTAATTGCCTGTGCTAATCAATTTTTATGTGCCATTGTCTTTCTCAGAGTTAGCTGGGGAAACAGTTAAGGGTCCAGTTTAGCATCGTCCAGTGGAGGAAGCTGGCTCAGTATATTGCATTCTGTGTATCCCCAGGCCTCCCTCCTTTGACTGGTTCCCATGGGCACTCTGAAATCAGTGGGCCCCTCTGAGTTGTGAGTCTTTGCATTTTCCAGATGCTCCAGAGTCTCTTGGGATAGCTGTTGGAGTGACAGTTCTTGGCTAAATTCCAGGCCCATTGGCCTGTTGCTACGACTTGGATATGAAATGTCTGCTGAAGCTTGCGTTTTGAAAATTAAGGACAGCTTAGATTCTTCACTAAGACCAATAAGGACTGGCCAGCCTTTCTGTCTTACTCCAACTACCTGACGGTCCCAGGGAGGCTGAGGCCACATGGAATCCCACTGCAGTCTTTCGCTATTCTCCTATTTTAGACCCAGGCATGGGCTCTTGCTACAGCTCTTGTACTAGCTGCCTCATCTTCACACCACTTCTGACTCCCTGGCAAATATTTACTAGTCTTTTACACAGAAGTTCCAGAATCCCCTTGTCTTCAAGGATTTTCCTAGCCTAGTTTCTTTGTTGTATCCACTCTCCCCAGACTGACTTGTTTTTTTTAAATATTTATTTTATTGTCTGTGTATGTGCCTGACTGTATGTAGGTTCACTACATGCACAGGAGCCTGTGGTAGTCAGAAGAGGGCATCGGACCCCTTAGCACTGGAGTTACAGGTGGCTGTGAGCAGCTATGTGGTCCCTGGCAACTGAATCCAGATCTACCAGGGCAATTAGTGTTCTTAACCATTGAGATATCTCTCCAGTTCCCTGATACACATTTGTCTTGAAGGTAGAATTTATAACATCTGACCACAGCAGTCTTCTCTCCTGAAGGTACAATCCATGTATTTCTGCTTTTAGTATCTCAAAGGACATGATCATGCTCCCTGAAAAAATGAATGTACCCATGAGTTATGTATTTGTAAGATGAGCTAAGAAGAATTTGTAAGTTTTCAGCTGAGTATCACTGTCTTTATTTGCATGTTGCAAATCTGTCAGAAGTTTTGCTAATGATCATAGACAGGGATTGGAAAGCTGGTTCAGTGATTATGCACACTCACTGCTCTTCTGGGGGGCCTCAGTTGAGTTCCCAGAACACACATCAGCTGACACACAACAACCTTTAACTTCAGCTCTAGTGGATCTGAAGCTTTTCTCTGGCCTCTAAAAGCACACACACACACACACACACACACTACATGCACACCACACACAAAGTATTTTTCAGGGTTCTCTAGAGTGACAGAACGTATGGGTAGTCTCTATACAGTAAGGGAATTTGTTGATGACTTACTAGCAGTCTTTAGTCCAACTCCCCAACAAGGGTCAGCAGCCACTGTGGATGGAAGTCCAAGGATCTAGCAGTTGCTCAGTCCCATAAGGCAAGCAGGCAAAGAAGAGAGTAAATCTTCCTTCTTCCAATGTCCTTATGTAGGTCTCCCGCAGAAGGTGTGGCTCAGATTAAAGGCGTATGCCACCACTCAGGAATCTCCTCATCTTAATCTTGGAATTCATAGCCATTATACGTCAAGATCTCCATGCCAAGATCCAGGTTGGAAACTTGTATCTCTCAGCCTCCAGATTAGGATCACAGGTGAGCCTTCCAATCCTGTATTGTAGTTCATTTCAAATATAGCCAAGTTGACAACCAGGACTAGCCACTACACACACATACCACACACATATACAGTATACATATACCACACACAAACATACAGTACACACATAACACATTCATACCGTACATATATACCACACACACACGTAAAATGTACATGTACTTCATGTACATACAGTACACATATACCACACATATGCACGTAGTACACAATGCCACATACACACATATAGTGCATATATAACACATGTATACACACATACAACATACAAACTTCTCTCTGTTCCTCTGTCTCTGTCTCTGTCTCTCTCACATACACAGACACAGACACACAGACACACACACACACACACACACACACACACACAAAATGAAGACCACAAACAAACTGAATCAACTGTAGACTCCCACATATGAGCAGGCTTTACCCAGCTTTACAAACTATGTTAAAACTAGACGAAACCCATAAAATCTGCCCCTTCCCTGATGCCAAGATGGAATGAGGGAAAGAAATGAAACTCATGTCTTTGTTGTTTCAGCCTCAGAGTAAATGTGGGTAAATTAGCAAACTGTAGGCAAACTGATCTTTTACTAATGTGCTCTTACTTAATTTGTTGATTCAATTTCCTAGCAAATGGACACCCAAGCACATTCCTCAAGAACACTTGTTTGCTGCAAATCCCTTCTCTTAGCTAAACCTCGTTTATTTAAATTAATTTCCCATCACTTCTTTTCTTAACACAGTAGTGTGTAATCTGGGTACTTCACATTTACTTCTCCTTTCTAAGTAGAAGAACCACTACCATCTAAAGCACTTCACAAGTGAATGGTCATTCTCATAGATTGCTAGTATAAATGTAAAATGGATGGGCCACTTTGGGAGAATAGATCAGTGCTTTCGTTAAAAAGTTAAGTGAAAACACAAAATAAGCATGATTGTTTCCATTCCTAAGAATCTACTAAATAGAAATGAAAACAGAACTCCACAAAGACAGGTTGGCCAAAATTCATAGTGACTTGATTCTTCATGGCCCCCCAGAGTAGGAACACTCAAATATCCATCTGCTGATACAAACTGCAGCCAATCTAAACAAGCCCTTATACTTTGTGCTGCCTATGCTTTTCTTATATACATACACATACTTAAAGACACAATAAATCTTAGAGAAAAAAAGCATGCTAAATGAAAGAAGCTGGGTACAGATGGGTACATCCAGTACTATTAGATTTACATAAATTGTCCCAAAGGACAAATTTAGAGACATAGAAATCAAATGAGTGTCTGCTTGGGCTTGGAAATGGGAGAAGTAGGGCAGAAGATAGAAGTGACAGTGAATAGGCTTGGGGAATTCTGGGGGAGGGGTGAAGAATATGGTCTAAAACTAGGTTGTGATCCACTTGGCTCTATAAGCTTCCAGTTAGTAGCTGGCTGGCGTCCTCTCAACAGGCAAATGTGATGCTGGGTAGGTTACACTTCAGTAATGTTATGGAACGTGGTTGGAATTACCACTCGGTAATTTCATTGTCTTATTTCAGTGATATTTTAATTTCATGAGTCCTTGCTAGGTAATGTAAAAAGAAGGTCTTTAATCACAGATTCCAGATTTTAAGTTGGTTTCTTTGCTTCTCTTTGGAGCCCCGAGGGCCTTCACCTTTATATCAGTGGAGGCAGATTCAGAATGTAAAAAAACCTTTCTTTCCTTCCAACTAATTAAGGAAGCTCTGACATCAGCTTTATTTGCAGCACACCTGATGGAGGCCACGGTACCAATTAAACTCTGGAATGATTAGAAATGCAAACTGTCAGACACTTTAGCAACAGGCCCGGCTGCCTAGCTCCAGAATCACGGGGAGGCAAGGACACCATCTCAGGGACTGCGACGCTCCTGACTTTACCTGAGTTTAAGGAGAAGTGAATGCTGCACGACCTCACGTCTCACACAGGACGAAGTTTCTGTTGTGGGGCTACCTGCCTTGATGATAATGAACTGAAACTCACCTGTAAGCCAGCCCCAACTAAATGTTTCTTTTTATAAGCGTTGCCTTAGTTCCTATGTTAAGAAGTTCTGTTGCACGGTAGGCAGTCCCTGAGCTTTGGATGAAGAGAGAACCAAGTTCAGGTTCTGATTCTGGGATAATTTAATTTAATTTCCCTGAGTCTGTGTTTCTTTGCCTATACTAATGGGATGAATATCTGCCTCATTGGGAAGCTGAGTAAATGAGATCTCAGAGATGGAGTGTGTCTTGCATACAGGAAGTGCTCAATGAATGGAATCTATTCACAGGATGGCTTAAGTCTCGACTCCATTTTCCCCCCTGATTGTTATTGAGTGCCTGTCATTCTCTCAATTCAGCAAATTCTCAATAAACACTCATATAAAACAAAAGTCAATAAAACACTGCCATTACAAAGCATCTGGGCAGTAACTGCCAACAATAAATAACTGAATTTTACATGATGTTACGTACAGTAATGTGTCCTATGGAAAAGGTACAAAGGAAGAGAGGAAGGAGGTCTCTGGAGTTCCGGGGGTAAGAAAAGGGTGGGGTGCTGACAGAGTGACTACTCTTGAGTAGTAAGTGAAAGAGAAGCGCCATCTGGCAGATACCTGGGGTTCATCTGAGTAACAACATTAACAGCATAGAGGCATCCAAGAGGAATCTTCTAGAAATGTTCTGCACAGGTCCAAGAATCACCAGGGAGGTGATCAGCATGCTAGACCTGGGTCGTAGCAGTAAGTGGAGCAGTAAGAGACTAACTCACTCGTCCCTCAAGCTCTACCTCCACTGCCTGCCTGTCACATGATGCTTGGCTGACCATCTCATGTGTTCCCATCATACAATGGGGGTTAAATTTCTACTTCAAAAGATCTCAGTCTCAAAGGATGGTGTGGTGGTTTGAAGATGCTTGGCCCAGTGAGTTGCACTGGGAGGTGTGGCCTTGTTAGAGGAGGTGTGGCCTTGTTGGTGTAATCATGTCACTGTAGGGGTGGGCTTTGAGGCCTTCTCCTAGCTGCCTGAGGATAGTCTGCTACTGGCTTCCTTTAGGTGAAGATATAGAACTCTCAGCTCCTCCAGAGCCATGCCTGCCTGGATGCTGCTGTACTACCTGCCATGATGATAATGGACTGAAACTCTGAACCTGTAAGCCAGCCCCAATTAAATGCTGACCTTTATAAGAGTTGCCTCATGTGTCTATTCACACCAGCAAAACCCAAACTAGGTGGAAACATTTTCTAACCCCAGTTGACTATGAAGTTGGACCTTCTGGGTTGTGTTTCATTAGAACAAACAGGGGAACCTGCAGATGTATTTTTCTCTGGGTCCATGCTGCTCAGATATCTGTGTCACCCTGTTAGTGAATATCAGCAAGACTGTTCAAGTCAGGTGGGACTTATTGAAACAGTTCCAGGGTATAGAGAAAGAATTAGACATGGGCAAGAGAACCTTTCACTTATTCACTGCACCAACAGCTGCTGTTGAATGGATAAATTAATATAGTTATCTGCTATGCCCATTAAAAATGCAACATGGATCATGGTAAAGAGTTTTCAATAGTGGGGTAATAGATTCTATACGTAGATAAATGGGTGCATGTGTGTGCACACCAGTGTCATATTAGGGTTGAACTTTTCTCAGAAGTATCACACATCAAGGGTGACTCTGACATTTAGGGGCCATTTGGAGTGAACTGTGAGCTGGAGATTCAAAAGACAAGGAAGAAACATGGCAGACCCTTCAATGTTAGTCTTCTCAAGTTGTTCCTTAGCTCTGGCCAAATAGAAGAGGTCCAATGCAAAGAACACTGAAGTTAACTTCCGAAGATCTTGGCCCTTCGAGATCTCGAGCTGTGTAGCTTGGGCTCCCTGTTGAGCTCCGAGTTTTATTTATCTCACTTAACCCAATGGCAATCAAATCTGTTCATTGTCTCACTCCCAAAATGTCCGAAGTCAAGTATAAAGGTTATTTGGTAAACTATAACTATCCACTCAAAATAAGCTCAGAGGTCCTTGTTGGAAACAGGCTGATGGAAACCTGGGGGCTGGTCAAGTACTTGGAAAAAAAGAGAGCTTGGGCATTTCTCCAGATTATATGTGCTAATTTATGTGCATTAGTAAGGTTGGTTGCTGGGCACTCAGATGGGACTTCCTGATGGATGTGCCATTCACAGCAGCCAAGAAACACATGGCTCAGTAATTGTGATCCCTCCTGACAGGGTTATGAGAGGCATAGGTCTGGAGGACTATTTCAAGGGCACCTAATCACAAAACCCTACCTAGAAACGTTGTAAATGGAATGTAGGGTTCATCTTCAACCCTTCTTGGCTCATGCCTGGGTTTGCGTTCCAGGCATGCTAGGAATAAACTGTAGTCAGAGAACAGAGACTGGTGGGCTGTCCCACTTCCCTTTAAGCTTCAAAACCATCTGGGCTAGCCGAAAGTGAGAAGGAGGAAAGTAGCCTGTTTTCTCATGGAGAAAAATGCCTTTGGAATTCAGGCACAAAGGAGGTTCTCTGAGAAAGTTATATAGAAGAAGTAACATGATGTTCTATTAAGTGACATACGACTGCCTGGATGATAAAGTAGGGATGGGTTGAGGACCATTGGGGTCTTAACAGTCATTGAACTTGCTGCAAGGTGGCTTATGCCTGGAGTCCCAACATGTGAGAAACTCAAGGAGAAGTACCTGAATTCAATTCTAGCCTGGGCTACATGGTTAGTTCTAACATCCTGGAGTATAAATTGAGACCCTGACTGAATAAAGAATTGTTGAATTTGGTGATGGAATTGGTGCAGGTAAAATTTCTCATCACTTACTGTGAACTTCGAGTTTCTCATAAAGATCCCCAAGGGCTTAAATCTCTTCCTTCTCCAGGGATCATCCAATACTGATGCTTCATGGTCACTCTATATGATATGATACAATGTATGTATGTATGTATGTATGTATGTATATGATACAATGATGTCTGCCTTGCTCTGTCCACATGGCCACATGGCCAGTGACAAAGAGTCAGAATTTTCCTTCAGTGTTCTGCCTTAATGTCATTCAGATATGAGAATGTTCCTTTGGTAAAGCATTTCTCTTTGTTGGCACCTACTCATCTCTGTGGTGCTCACTGGGAATGTATGCACGTTGGGATGTCATGCTATAAGGTTAAGGTACCAGTGCTGTTGGATGCTTTGGGGATATCTGAAGCAGCTTCCGGATCTTGAGAATTGAGAAAGATGATTGTGAGTTTCTTGTACTGGTAAATGACATAGGTTTGGAGACTGCTAAAAAAATATTCAATTCGTTGCATGACTCTTCCTTGACAAATATTTGGGCCTCTTATAGGGCAGTTGAACTATGTCCAATTTCCTGTTGGAACACCTCAAACTTTCTTAAATTATTTTTAGTCATCATTTCTTTAACAACAATGAAGCTCTTTGCTTATAGTATAAAGTATTCATTTTAAAACTTTTTATTTGTTCTTGTATTTTTTCATTTTCTACCACCTAAAACTTTATGCTTTTTCTGTACTGTCTGAGATTAGGTAGTAGGCACTGCTAAATAGGAAATGGTCATTAGAGAAACTTTATCAAATCCCAAATTTTACTATCTTTTAGAACATTTTCACTTGAAAATATTTTGTCCTTATTGTAATATTCAGGAAGCCTCATATAAAGTGCCACTAATCCTTGGGGACTGGGGAGATAGCCCAGCAGATAAAACTGCTTACTGCTCTTGCTGAGGACCTGGGCTATGTTTCCCACACTCACCCCAGTCAGCTCAGAATCGATTGTAACTCCAGTCTCAGGGGTTCTGATGCCCTTTGACCTCCTTGGGCACTGCACACATGTGGTACACATAAATCCACACATGTGGTACACACAAATCCACACACATTTGCATACATATACATAGTAAATAAATTAATTAATTAACTAAAAACCTTCCCAATCCTAGTTAGTGGGTCCCAATCATGTAATCACCAGTTTCCTATGACCCCTGAAGTGAAACAATGGAGAAACACCGCTGTAATCATTCTTGTTGAAGCTTCAAACATGGGAAGAGATACAAGTGGAAAGTGTATTCATTTTGGTGGAACTGGCTTAAAGAAATCCAAGCTATTTCTATTTTTGTTGTTTTTAGAGGCAAAGAGGGTTTATTTTGGCTTGTAGTTTCAGGAGAGAGTCTTCATAGAGGGAAGGCAAAGTGACAGTGAGAGTAAGCATGGTGGCAGGAGCAGACAGACAGACAGACAGACAGGCTGAACACATGTTATCACCACACTGAAGGCAGAGAGAGAGAGAGAGAGAGAGAACAGGAAATGAAGAGGGCTATAAAACGTCAAAGCCTGCTTCAAGTAATTCCTCCAGCCAGGCTCTGTGTCCTAAAGGTTCCACAACCTTCCCAAGCAGCACTGCCAGCTGAGAGTCAAGTGTTTAAATATGTGAGCCTTTGGAGGACATTTCTCATCTAAATCCCACATGTTCATCTATACTATCACATCATTTCCCCTCCCTTTTCTCCTTCTAGATCCTTCCATTTCCCCTCTCTCCAACCATCATGCCCTTTCTCAAATTGATAGTCTCTTTTTCTCTGATTGCTATTGTTACAGTTTATATATATAACAACACAACCTGCTGAGTCTATTTTCACTGTTTGTATATATACAGTTTCAGGGTTCACCATTTTTGTATTGGATTACCAATTCAGGAGCCCATCTCTGGAGAGGCTAATATATCCCTCTCTCAGTGGCCATTAGCTGCCTATAGTTCTTTGTTTAGGGGTGAAAACCTCATGAGATTTTCCCCTGAGTGTTAGCATGTCTGTTGATAGTGACTTTGTTCTGGTCTTGTTTATATAGCCACTTCAAGAGATGCACTCTCATAACAGACTTCCTGGTACTCTCGTCCTTAACAATCTTTCCATTTCCCCCAGTCCCCTTCCTTGATGTTCTCTGAACCACAGATGCAGGAGCAATGTATGTTGCAGAAATATCTACTGGAGCTGGGCTCCCCACATCCCATTGATTTCTGCATGACCAGTTGTTGTCCATGTTTAAGTCTTCATTTGCTACACAGAAAAATAAAGGGAAAGGTGTTTGTTAACAATGGACACCTTCTGATGAGACTGCATGTTTTACAGAGTCCTTCCTTGCCATCTGGATCTCCCAACTTCTTCCCGAAGAGTAGCAGATCTTCAAAAGGTACACACCACTACATCCAGCATTGCCAACCCTTGAAATTAAACATGGATTTTACAGATTGCTAAGTGTCATCGTCATACAGTCCATTAAACTGCATTTAAATAAAAAAGCAATTGATAGCTTTATTTATTTTAAAATTAGATGAAAGAGTGCTATCATGTCAAACTGAAATACTCAGACCTCATTTTTATTGAATGATCATACTCAATGCAGAAGGGAAAACAGCCATGCGAAATGGGTTTTAAGCTGACCTTAGTGTTTTCCTTCAGTCTGCTGGGAACGAGTACAAACACTGCTCCCTTTCTTTGTTAGGGTGGGGAGACCCAGTGTAGAGGAGATGAACCTGTAGCTTTGAATGGGCACGGAGGGCTGGACCCTCGTGCTCTCAAGAGCAACATCGCTGCAATTAAAAACAATGAGAATGTTAAACATACAATATGTGTGATATTCTAAAAAAAATTATCTTCTACCAGAAATGCAACTTTGCTCACTCTGGTATCTAGCAACTCTGCTTAGGCGAAGGTTGTAGGGGAGGGTTCTAGAGATATGTTGAGAGAAATAATCCAAATGGTCTCCCAGGTGGTGAGTGGAGACAAAGATTTGAGTATCATTCCTGTGGAAGACACATTTGAGATTCCTAAGGGTCAGGATGCTGATTCAGGAGCACTACAGTGTGACCAATTCCAGAAGACCAGAAATCATTCACAAATGGAAAATTGTGGCTGCAGAAAGGCATTTCAAACATATACATAAAATAACTCCCACACATACTCCTCCACATCATGTTTCCTGACCCGACCCCTGAGAAATTAACTTCTACCTTCTTACTGCTAATGTTTCTTTGTTGACTCATACTTTCTGCCATTGAAACACCTCTGGTGTGGGTATCTACCAAGGTGGCAGGTAGGTCATGCAATAGATGCAGAACACATCTACTAGTGAAGCTACTATCCAGAAGCTTTCAGGAGCCTGTGGAAAACAAATGCCTTAAATGTTCCAACAACTTTCTCTGAACCAAGGAGCATTTTGCTCTCCATGCTTACATAAACTCTGAGCACTGGCTTATATAACACTGGCGCTTAGAGAGCTCCTTGCCTGTGTGAGAAATCCCAACACAAATGGAAACCAAATGGAAAAATAAGGAAAATTCCTCAAATTTACTCACGGTGTATCCCCAAGCCAGCCTACATAGCTGAAGCATATCTTAGCCCCCTACTGCTTTGAGGCTTGGGGGTGTTGTATATTTGAGAAGAGGGTCTCTTTTGTACCCTGTATGTCAAGTGTACTGCCACATCAGCATTTGCAATCATGCTCTGTTTAAGATTCTTAAATTTATGGTGCTGTATAAATGAATAAAGAAGGACTAATTTCTCTTCCCTGTGGAACAAGAATATGAGGAATTCTGGGTATTTATGTGGGAAGGGACCCTTCACACTGCTCTTTCCCACAAAGGATGCAATTGGAGACAAGCTTAGAAAGAGACAGAGACAGCAAAATAATTTTTTCTAGTTTCTTTAAAGGTGTACCTATGTTTTCTTTGTTGCTGTGGCTATTCAAAACTGTTGGGTTCTAGACTGTTGCCAGTCATATTAGGTGGGCGTTTTCCTTGTTATTGTTCTGGTTTTGTATTTTAGATGGGGATGGAGCTTCGGAAACTGAACTTTGGTCATGCCCTGTCTCAGAGTTCAGAGTGATCTGCACCTTTCAGCTCCAGCTTCCGAAATCGATGTTCAGTGTTGATTCTTGGATTCTCATGGCGCATTTCCTGAAAGATTTATCTCTAGACCCATCTTGTTTTTTCTTTCCCTGAGAAAGATCCATCTGTGACTCTGTACTTCACCGAGGAAATGTGTGAAGGCTAGGAGGGGAGCATGGTCTCCATGGTCTCCCATGACAATGGTGCTTACTTGCAAAGGCCGGAAGAACACAATGCTTCCTGCTTCCTCCTGGGTCCTGTGAGGTTTGGCGTTTGCTCTCCTGCGCCACCTGCTGTAAGGAGCACCACAGGCCTGCTTCCCAGTTTCCAGCCCTAGCAAGCCCAGCAGGAGCCAGAGCCAAACCCTTAGTCCCAGCAGATGTTGCTTAGTCTGCCAGGTTTCTGTCCAGACCTTATCTTTGTTGCCTAGTCTGGCTCCTAGCTCAGAATTCCAGTGTCCCCAAATGACTTGCCTGCAGTCACGCAGACCCTGAGCTCACTGGCCAGAGGGAAGGAGTCTGCCAGTTTGAGGGCCGCTGAAGGGCAGTTCTTGCTAACTTTCTGAATGTGTGGTCAGTGGAAACTCTCTTTAGCAGTGAAAACGCACCACCGTTTCTTTCGAAAGGG
This sequence comes from Apodemus sylvaticus, assembly GCF_947179515.1. Classification (NCBI taxonomy): domain Eukaryota; kingdom Metazoa; phylum Chordata; class Mammalia; order Rodentia; family Muridae; genus Apodemus; species Apodemus sylvaticus. Next base: position 87,779,524 of record NC_067478.1, on the reverse strand, counting down.
CAACAGGCATACGGCATTTGTCCTTTAATGGGCTTTCATCACATCCTCAATTTGTACCAATCGACACCCCTCCCCCCCCTAGTTCCCCCAAGTTTGGTTTTTGGTTCATTGTTTTAATTCTTGGGACTTTCCTGCACGCTCAGCAACGAGTTAGTGATCTTAAACAAAGGACCACAGAGAGAGAAGGTTTGCTTTTCTTGCCTTCCCATGGTCCCCTGTTCTAGACTGATCAGCTCTTGACAGTAGGTTCTTACACATGTGTCCCTTAAACACAAACTTACACATGTGTAGCGTAGCATATCGGAGGCTCACCTCAAAACTTTACTGCAACGCAAAGACTCTAGTTGATCAAAATCCTTTATGTATCTTTTTTTTCAAGGTAGGTCTCACTCTGTAGCGGGCTGACCTCCATCTTATGGTGCTCTCACCTTAGCCTGTTGAGTGCTGGCATTACAGGTGTGTACCTCTGTGTCTGTCTCAAATTCCATCTAAAAAATTCTTTCCTATTTGTCTATCAAAAGGGAGAGCTGGCCCCTGAGATCACCAATGCTCATTTCTAATTTAATTCCTTAAATAAAGCTGACTTTGTAGAAAGGCTGACTTCTGCAGCTACTCTGATAAGCACGAGGCACATGACCAGCAATTGTTTCTTGAAATTAGAAGGGGGAAAAAGGGTAGAAATATATGCATAAAGGAGACTTGAGATAAATGCAAGTCAGAACTTCCTGAGAGCAGAGGTTATGTGATACTCTTGGGAAAGAGAAGCAAGATGCCAACGAGTGCTCTCCAGTGAGGGAGCACATTCATTTTGCTCAGTAAGCACTTACAACATTCCTTGCTCTGTGTTAGCACTGTGAGGTGCTAGTGTTAAGTACAGCGTCTGACCACTGGAAATACAGAGACAAACAGACAACTTCAACATAATTTTTTAAATGGCTGAGAGAGGGCATGCTCTAGGTGCTGTGCAAGATCCTAAATTTGGGCTGACCATCTGAGGAGGGCGTTGTCCAGATGAGTACACATATTCAGAGGACTTCAGTGGTTGGTTGACCGACAACTGCCTTGAGATCTTGAGAAGTCCTTTCAGCTCTTTCCTAGAGTGGGATGTTGGCTTCCAGATAACGCCATCCAACTTTGATGACTTCAAGAGTCTCACTTTTCGGCTTCTTGGTTTGCTTGTGGCCTTCACACGTTAGCTTTTTGTGTATTAGGAGAACAAAAGCAAGACAGGGTATCCTCCGTTTGTCTGCATCTGAGGAATGTGGTCCTCAAAGCAGCTTTGATGTTCTATATACCAGAAAGTTGGGGCCCTAGACCTGGAACTCTCCTGGCAAACCAACATGACATGGAGAGGAAGGAGAGATCCAAGGCCAGCCTGCTGCTTGGATGAAACCTATGGTAGCTGCTCTGAGTCCTAACAGATCCTTTGATAGGTAAGACAGCTGAGGCTAAAGGACGTGAAGCCACCAATAAATCTTGCGGAATAACTTGCTTCCATGTTCTAGCCTGTATCTGATCAGGCTAGGAACCTCTGAGAGGTAGATTTCCCCCCTAAGAGGCACCTTTAGACTGGGCAAGACAGTGGTGGTGATGGATCAGCCAGTAAAATGCTTGCCTTGGCAGCTTAAGGATCTGAGTTTGATCCCCAGGATCCACATAAAAATGTTGGGTGTGGTGGTAGAGGCTCACAATCTCAAACTCCAGAGAGGCAGAAGCAGGAGGATCTCCAAACTTCACTGGCCAGGTTTAGCCTGATGAGAAATCCTGTCTTAAAGGGAGTGGAATAAATTCCCAAGGATGACTTTGGTCTATGTACACAACACATCTGCATCCTCATGTATACAGGCACCAATACACATGCATATGAACACACACACACACACACACACACACACACACACACACACAACTTTAAAGAGGCACTTGGCAATAACTGGCCAGTTAGTAATGGCCTGTTTCCATTGAATACCCTGCCAACTGGATTGGCATTAGAGGGGTGGTGCTTCCAGCCTCCTCAGGGGACGTTATTCAATCTATTCTATGGCAGCTGGTGTCCTTGTTGCCCTGGACCATGGTCAGAAAAAGAAATACAGGGAGAAACAAAGATTGTGGAGTGGCCACAGACCCAAGCCCTCCAGGCCCACTTGCCCAGGGTGGGGCGCAGAGGGTTAGTGCCAGGCGCTGTGTGGCTTCCCCACCCCTTCCCAGGCCCCTCAGAACATCTGCTGGCTTTCAGAGCTGCAGCCACCCTGAATGGGTCTTTGTGTGTGCCCCAGGAGCTGGCTCAGAGGAGCCCCGTTGAAATGCTTTAGCGATGTCTCCTCAGGACCAAGCGCAGCCCGGCATGGTGCCCATCTTGTGAGGGCAGGGCAGGCCTTGCTGGTGGTGTACCTTGATTTCACTCTGAGCACAAGCCTGGCCTGGAGACATATTCTGCACTCCTGAAAATGGATGTCATAGTCAGGCTGTGGGCATGACAGATAATATTCTCTCTCTCTCTCTCTCTCTCTCTCTCTCTCTCTCTCTCTCTCTCTCTCTCTCTCTCTCTCTCTCTTCTCCCTCTGTCCCTCCATCCCTCTGCCCCTCCCTCCCTCTGCCCCTCCCTCCCTTTCTCCTTCTCTCCCTTCCCTTCTGTCTCTATGGATCCTTTCCTCCCTTCCTTCCCTTTTCTCTCCCTTCCCTGTCTTACTATGTCTATCTATGCCTGTCTGTCTGTCTCTGTCTCTCTCTCTCCCCCTCTCCTTTTCACCTCTCTCTTCTCCTCTCTCTGCTTTCTGGCCACCCATACATGGTCATGGTAATATTCACAAGAGGGGCAGGGCCGTCTTTGGCCGATCCTGTGCTGGCCAGGTCCTGTGTTAATAGTTGAGTACTATTCTGTTCACCTTTCTCAGTCATTCTCCCAGATGCACCACTTTACAGCTTCCACTCTATGTGTGGAGAAGCCAAAGTTTAGAAGTGGGTAATCACCCAGGGAATTCTGAGCAGGAACATAATAACAGAATTGGTTGCATATGTGCTTCTTCCTCCTTTTCCAGGGTTTGGGGCATCTCTTGCCAGACACTGAGAGATCCCTGTCTCCTGGGTGAGAGTTCCTGGGTGCTGGGAGAGCCAGCCGCTAAGTATGGGAGCATGTAGACAGGCATTTGCTCACTGGGTCCCTTTCTGCTTGCATGGCCATCCCTTGTGCTTTGGGTCATATTGAGAATCACTGTACATGATGGGAGGAACTACAGATACAGAAGAAACCCGTTGTGGGCAATGCATCATCAGACTTTGGCTAAAGAATCTTATTGCTATGTCCAAGAAACCAGGCAGTCCAAAGACAAATGGCACCTAAGACTGCAGCTCAGGGCTCTTTCCTTGTGGCTGCTGCTGCTGGTCTTTGCCCTGTCCCTGTCTACACAGTTTAATATCCTCTACTGCCATGTGGGCAGTGAGCGGTCCTTCTAGGCACCTGGATCTCAGATTTCCCTGGCCAGACAGGAATCTTGCTTTTGCTTACTTCTTTCTTAGTAGATTAAAGGGGTGGTTGGTGTTGACATCGTCTTCCCCCGTCTGTCTTCTCTTGTGTGTGGCAGGCCTAGTGCTGGAGAGGTATAAAGCTCTAAGCATGACCTTTTAAAGGACAAAACCGCTGATCAGAGTTGAGCCACATATGTGAAGCCAGCTGTGAAGGCCTGTGTCTCTTTGCAGAGAAATTCTGAAAAACTCACAGGAAACCAAAGCAGCATCGCAAATGAGAGCAAAAGCAGAAGTTCTTAGCTGTGTGCTTTGGTAAGGTGTTGTCCACCATCTTGAAGTCTTTTCCTTTCTTCTCCACTCTATACCTTTCCCTTCTCTTCTCTTCTGTGCTCCCTTCTTTTCTTTCTTCAAGACATTTTCTTTCTCCTTTGACATTTCTGATGCTGGTCTTGACATCCTGGGCTCAGGATCTTCCTGCCATAGTAGCTTGGACAAAGGATGCAATAGGTACAAGCCACCATGCTTAGCTTTTGTCTTTTCTTTATATAAAAATTGAGTTTCTTGTTTCTTTGACTGTTGGCCATAAAGCTCTCTTTCTGGAAAAAGAGGAATGGCCTTACCTGTCAGAAGGATATTCGACCTTTAAAAGTGAACATGGAGTTGGTGGTATTTTGTATGCTAAGCAACTGTTCTACCACAGAGCTACATTTTTAGTCAGAGGAGGCCTTTAACACCAATCTTTAATACGTAACAAAAAGGAAACTCAGGAGAATTGAATGCCCAGTTGCATCTGGTTGAATGCGCTCTGCCTTTCAATGCATACAATGCCAGAAATAGCAGTGTTGGCCTGATGGATTCAAGGATCATTTAATGTATCATCCTACAATGAGCTTCCTGTCACTCCATAGTTCTCTCTGGTGTCTAAAGGTCTTTACCTAAGTAATACTTTTCTATTATAGCACTATTGTCGCTTCAACTACAATTTCAATGTGACTGTCATGACATACGATAAATATTCACATTTCAGTGTAACTGAAACATAAGCACATTGGAGAAATATCGATTGGAATCAAGAGGGTTGCAGTGACTACTCTGTAAATGATCAAGGTTCTGAGGGTGAAGGATGTTGAGCGAATCAGAACTCTACATACCCATTAGACTACCTCGCAATAAAGTCACATTTCACAGAGAGTAGACCTCACTATTGAAACAAATGATAAGGACAAGAGATTAAGGAACAAATCATGGCAGATACTAGAACAGATGAGAGAGAGAGAGAGAGAGAGAGAGAGAGAGAGAGAGAGAGAGAGAGAGAGAGAGAGAGAGAGAGTTTATAGCAAAGAAACTTATTTGGATAAAATGAGTGAGATTTACTTCTAATGCATGCGCTACATAAAATTTGAATAACTTCCTGTGTTTAAATATTTTATTCATAGGGCAACAACATATGAGTCATTGGAGAATTCAGTCTCTGTTGGCAGAGCTGACCATTCATTTCTTAGCCTCATTTCTGCAGCATCACCTGTCAGGACTGTGATGAGGAGACAACAAGGATTGTCAGAGGTTTGCAAAGAGAGATGCAATCAAAGGCAGCCATTAGAAAGACCAACCAGAAGTCATGTGTGGGCTGGATTGTAGTGGGTAGTCTTAGAAAGCCAAGCTGGGTCATGCAACAGTAATCCAGTGTGGGGGGAGGGAAAGAGGGAGGAAGCAAGGGAAAAGTTCATCAAGGGTAGCTGCATCAGAGACCAAAGAATGGGACCGTTTCAGGAAACTCAGTAGAGGGAACACAATAACTTAACTGTGAAGGGAAGAATTTGATATGACACAGTCACTGTCAGAGTTCCCGAGAAAGCAGTTGGGCATCCTCACACTGGCCAGTGTAAGCAACTGAACTGTATTTCCTTCTAGGAAATAGTCAAGGAACAAGCAGCTGAGGTATTCCTAACACTGTCATGATGAGAGTCATGTGGCCCTGATGTAGAATGAGTCAAAGTCAGAGAGAGGGTGTAAGATGTACATTTCTGTCCCCGGAGAGATGATGCACTTACATAGATGCCATTGTCACAGTCCTCCTGTGTGTAGCTCTTCATGCCATCCATGTGGAATGCCAAGCTCATTTTTAGTCAGTAGGGTTCTCTGCATGACATAAAGAGGAGTCTGCGAAGAATCAGCAGGAGGAAAAGCCAAATGTCCTGCTGATATCCTGTCTAATGCACAGTCCTTCGTGAGTTTCCGAGGTTTATTTTGAGTCCTGCCTTCATTCTTTTATCAGCAATTCTTTGCTCATGAATTTAAGACTCTGGTACTAAATTGCCTCAGCTTTCACGATGAGATGGAAAATGGCCCATCTTTTAATTTTCTGCCATGCTATCTAAAAAGAGTGGGCTTTAGGACTCTGATGAAGATGACATCTTGTTGGCTCCAAGATGAAAGGTTTGTTGTGAAGTCATGAGCTTAACTCACTGGCTTCTCCCAAAGAGCTTCTCAGATTACCTAACAGCATGTTCTTTTATGCTGACTTGAGAGAGAGAGAGAGAGAGAGAGAGAGAGAGAGAGAGAGAGAGAGAGAGAGAGAGAGAGAACATTACTTTGATAAATGATGGGGCAAGGTAACTAAAGTTCCTTCTTTAGAGGCTTACCCAGTCCTGGGAGATTTTATGTCTCTATGACCCAGGTTGGTCCCTGGCCAAGGACCCCTGAAGTCCTCTAAAGATGAGCAGCCCTTGAAAGTCCAAGTGTATCTTTCATCAAAGACACAATTAGACTCTTTTCATAACCCTGTTACTTTCACACACTGAGGGCTAGTGTTAGCCTGCAGTGCCTTTTCCTTTCTTGGTACAAAATATCCAGCAAATATCCCTTATCCATCAAGAATGAAGCATCCCCGTAGTCACACTAATTTGTAAATTTCTCTAAAAAAAATGGATATTCGGTAACATCTGCATGTCAAGTGTCATGTGTCCAGGTGATGAAGCAGTTGGGTGTTGCTAGGGTTTTTTGGCAGAACCCACTCCTAGGGGAACAATCACCAGATACTTTTTATCCAGAACAGCAAGCTTTCTGACAAGCATGTTGGGACCAACATTGGTTCCTAGTAGTTATTCACTCCCTTGGAAATGAGATATGTCCTATTTTCTTTGTCTTTCAGGTTTACTGTGGCAGGCTGAAATTTGTAACCCTTTAGTTTCTGTCTGAGAAGGAAAGTTCAGCTCTGACTGATTTGCCCTTAGACTCCCTGGACACATGTAGGTTATCATGCCTATGAGACTGAGTTTAGGGTTTTCTATCTAGAATATCCCGTCAACACTACTTGTTCTGTTGTTGGAAAGACATACTGTGGCCTCTCTTGCATCTGCCTTGCAGGCATGGTCAGTTCTCAATGACCCCCACATGGATTCCATGCTCTGTGAATTATCCATAGATAATTTTTAATTCCAGTCTGACTATATTATTCTTGACATGCTCTCATGAAGTTATCCCTTGGTATCATTCCTTAAGCCAGGCACAGTTTGCCTGCCAATGCTAGCATGGAAGGAAATAGGCAGAGGTAAATTTACTGAACTGACATGGTGTGACAATTCATAAATCAGAAAGAATGACTTTGGAGTAATTCTGCTTGACATTGCATCATTGTTGCTCAAACATCTCTCTGTGATTATGAAAACAAAAATTAACACAAGAAATGTTCTATATGCCTACTCCACTCTTTCCAAAGCTAGTGTTTGCAAGAATATCATTGCAACAGTGAGCCCTAGACCTAGTGGAAGTTTAGGACTATGAGAGGGAATTGGCATATGTAAAATCTTTAGCCAACTTGAGATCCCTTGGGGATTACTCTGAAAATTTCTCAAGCCCTTTCCCAGGATGGTCTTCAAGGAAGCCACCTCAGAGCCATCTTGTCAACCTCCCTATACAGAGCGAAACCCAACCAAATAATGCAAAAATTGATGTGAACATTGGTTGCACCCTATCCTTTCCTGGGGGCGGAGGGGAAGTGCCTCTTAGTCCTGCTCCACCTTAAGAGTATAAACTGCAGTTTCTGTGTGCAGCTCTGGCACACAGCGGGGCAGGCCCCTGATCTGTGCAGGGACTCTGGGGAATGTAAGCAGATCTCTGAAGAAACCACTTGGCTCAGCAATTTTCGAGCTTGTTGTAATTGGCCTAGCCTAAAAGAATTCGTCAAGCTGTACCTAGGCCAAGGAAAATGCAAACGCTTCCCTGAAACAGAGGCATTTGGGGTGGAAGAGAAGAAAGAGCTCTTCTGCAAACCAGGCCAACAGACAGGCAAAGTGGACAGGAAAGCAGGGGAGCAGGGAGGTTGCATATGGACCATTTTCTCACTTGGCACATCAGTAGGTCTGGCCATGCCTTGCAGGGAATGCTGATCCATCCAAAGATCTTGGTTAGTTCACTCCTACTGTTGTGGTCTGGGTATTCACTGACTGCGCAGTGCCCTTTCTCTGAACAACTGAGATTCGGTGTCCTTTCTTTCAGTCTCAGGCTAAAAGCTAACTGCCTACGGACTAGCAGCTGCTGGTGCCCAGCATATCCTACGAGCTTTACAATCTGACACTTGGCCATTATTTCCTCTTCTTTTTCCCGTTCTCTGTGAGTACTGTGAGGATAGGCCTGGTCCCACTGGGTTCCTTGTGTATACAATGACCTTAGCCTTCCATAGTCTAAGCAACAGCTTACTGCATCACTCTGAGCACCATGAGACACTTTATAGAAGGCATTTTACTAATATTTTTACTCTATTTCTGACACGTATTTGAACTCACAGGAGGTGTTCTATCTACACCTGATTGACATCCCATTGTTGTGATGTTTTAACAGTCCTTGACAACAGGAGAAGCTCTAAGGTGTGTTTCTGAGTCACACGATGGGTCTAATTTCCATCTTTCTGCTCAGGTCTTTCGTATCCTTTCCTTTGCCTGCAGTGTGAATCTGTGTACCCACTGCATCATCTCTTGATATCCCCATGTGGCTTTGGAAAAGTCTTTTGTATCCAGTTCCGCTCTGGGACTTCACTTCCCATCACCATCCCTCTAAATTTCCCTCTCTTGTCCCAGTTTCCTGTTCTTTCCTCCATCCTCCAATTCCAGTTTTTCCCACCGTTTCTTGGTCAGAGGTCAATAATTCTTTACTGTTCATTCTCTTGTCTGGCCTCTTCATGAGCTGTTCCTCTCTAAATCTCCACAGCCCCTTTACAGCATACAAGATACAAGGGGATCCAAAGCTCCCTTACATTCCTGCCTTCCTCATTCCTAGTGAACTAGTCACCTTCGTTATTTATTTTATTTCTATGTCTCTATCTTTCCTGCCTGCATTATATGTGTAGGAGCACACTGTAGCTGTCTTCAGACACACCAGAGGAGAGCATCAGATCTCATTACATATGGTTGTGAGACACCATGTGGTTGCCGGGAATTGAACTCAGGACCTCTAGGAAGAGAAGTCTGTGCTCTTAACCACTGAGCTATCTCTCTAGCCCCTCCTGCCTGTGTTATAAAGCTTAACAATAGTGCAAAAGGGGCTCAGAGCAGGGGAAACTAACAATGTCACCAGTGGGGCCATTCAACCCTAAATGGCACTACTCAGAGGGCACCATTTTCTTCTCCCTTGTTTCCATGACTTGCCGACACATACTACATGCAAGTGACATTTCCTTAGCCCCAGAAGCATGCTCAGTAACCAAATGGCTCCGAGGCTGACTGCAGAGTCAGTCAGCCTCTCACTTGAAGAAGTCATGGAAGGGGTTCAGGCCTGGGTGATGGTGGTGATATCTTAGCAATTGAAGTGATATCTTAGCATCTCTTTAAGACCTCAGATGCTCCTCATGTTGTTTACTCAGAAAGCAGAAATATACCTTTTTCTCAATATTTTCTACCAAACTGAAGGGCAATCGCCTTGTTTAAGAGGTCTTCTAGTCTTTACCTGCGAGGGTAAGTTACTCTCTTTTAGAGAAAGACAGGAAAGAAATTAAGCACAGTTAGGAGTTGTGCAGCTGTCTGAGTAGACCATGAGATCCCTTAGCAGGTGATGAAATGCTGTGTAGGTAGGTATCATGTTCGTTGTTTGTAGCCTCTCCCATGGACCACCTAACCTATATATAGGCTAGTTATATAACAACCTAAGATTATGAGTTAGAAGGATTCTCAAATATCACTTTATTCCTGCTAGCCTCAATGGTTGGTCTTCTCTTTGACCAACGTCAGAGACTCCCTAGCCCTTTCTAGATAAGAAGTGACTTCTAATTCCTACTGAATTATAGGCTTATCAATAGTGCAGAATTTGGTTTTTTGAAATGGGATCTCTTGTAACCCTACTTTTTCTACCTTCCAAATATAGGGATTATAAACATGTACTGCTATGTCTCTTAGACCACTGTTCTTTGAGTAAGTCAAAAGGGCTTTCTGTTTGGACTTCTTTTTTCTGGAGTGTATGGCCCCATTCTATCCCCTAAAGATTGGCTAAGCAAATATCATTCACTTTCCATTTGAGAACCCCTTGGATATTTGAAAATATTAAGGATAGATTTAGGTCTTTATCTAAGCAGCTCCATTTTCAAATTTTTCCTATGGCCTGGGTTCACATGTCTTGGAGACCCTGGTTTCTGCATTCTTGGTCCTCTCCCACTTTGCCTGGTGGGGTCTAAAGCAGAAATATATGCTCTGAATAGCTCTGGGGGGAACAAGATGTAACTCTGCTTCCTCGTGCACTTCCTTGCTTTCTCTGCCACTGAGAAGTCATTTCCTACATGCTCAACACACCCAGCACTTACATTGTGAGCAGTGTTTGTGGAAACTCTGTAGCAGAGTAAGACTAACCATTCCAGCCTTTGCAAACCTCTTACAGTTCCTTGACTTTTCTTCTTCTTCTTCTTCTTCTTCTTCTTCTTCTTCTTCTTCTTCTTCTTCTTCTTCTTCTTCTTCTTCTTCTTCTTCTTCTTCTTCTTCTTCTTCTTCTTCTTCTTCTTCTTCTTCTTCTTCTTCTTCTTCTCCTCCTCCTCCTTCTCCTTCTTCTCCTTCTTCTCTTCCTCCTCCTCTCCTCCTCCTTTTCCTCCTCTTCCTCCTCTCCTCCTCCTCTTCCTCCTCCTTTTCCTCTTCCTCCTCTTTTCTCCTCCTCTCCTCCTCCTTTTCCTCCTCTTCCTCCTCTCCTCCTCTTCCTCCTCTTTTCTCCTCTTCCTCCTCTTTTCTCCTCCTCCTCCTTCTCCTCCTTCTCCTCCTCCTTCTCCTCCTTCTCCTTCTCCTCCTCCTTCTCCTCCTCCTTCTCCTCCTTCTCCTTCTCCTCCTCCTTCTCCTCCTTCTCCTCCTTCTCCTTCTCCTCCTCCTTCTCCTCCTCCTCCTCCTTCTCCTCCTCCTCCTCCTTCTCCTCCTCCTCCTTCTCCTCCTCCTCCTTCTCCTCCTCCTCCTTCTCCTCCTCCTCCTTCTCCTCCTCCTTCTCCTCCTCCTTCTCCTCCTCCTTCTCCTCCTCCTCCTTCTCCTCCTCCTTCTCCTCCTCCTCCTTCTCCTCCTCCTTCTCCTTCTCCTCCTCCTTCTCCTCCTCCTCCTCCTTCTCCTCCTCCTTCTCCTCCTTCTCCTCCTCCTCCTCCTTCTCCTCCTCCTCCTCCTTCTCCTCCTCCTCCTTCTCCTTCTCCTCCTCCTCCTTCTCCTCCTCCTCCTTCTCCTCCTCCTTTTCCTCCTCCTTCTCCTCCTCCTCTTCCTCTTCCTCTTCTTCCTCTTCCTTCTCCTTCTTCTCCTTCTTTTTGTGGGGGAGAGGGGGACAGGTAAGGAGTCTTATATAGCATTGGCTGGTCTTGAACATGCTACATAGTTGAGGATGGGCTTGAACTCCGAATCCTTCTGCCTTCACCATCTGCATTCTAGAATTACAGGCCTGCAGTACCCTGCCCATCTTTAAATCTTTTGTTGTTTTTGTTTGTTTGTTTGGCTTGGATTGATGTGCATTTATAACAGAACTGAAGTATTGTCAGAGTCATTTAACTATTGCTCAACCTAAGAACCCAGGACAGGTCTGAGAAATAGTGATTGACTTTCTATGGTCAATAACCATATCATTAACTGGCTTTTCTTCTCCATTATCATTACCGCCAGCATCTTAATGTCATAAGCTTCTTTTTTCATGGGTTGCTGTTGCTATCTGGAAGCGAATTCCTGTAATTTCCATAAAAGAGCCTATGAAGTAGCCATGGTTCTTAAGAAATAAGCTTTTACCATCCATCTTTCCATCTTACACTGGGTTCAACTTTTACTTTTTTTTTTTTTTTTGGATAAAGAGTCTTATATAACATTGGCTGGTCTTGAACTTGCTACATGGTTGAGGATGGGCATGAACTCCAAGTTCTCCTGCCTTCACCACCTGCATTCTAGAATTACAGGCCTGCATTACTGCACCCATCTTTGTTGTTGTTGTTTGGTTGGTTGAACTCCCATGTGGTTCAGTACTGTGCTGCTCCCAACACTGCAGCAAGGTAGTAAAATTGGATAGAGATGAAGATGTTTGTGATTTGGTTTGCTGAGTAAATTGGAAGTATTTTATGTCAATTCTTTGTCAAAGCCCCTCTCCCCAGGATTGCTAAACCAGCCCATGAGGTAGTATGCCATATGAAACAGGCTCTCAGCTTTGAGAAATTTCGATTTGATCACAGGCTGGTCCATTAAACATTCTGACCTCAGTTTCTTTATCACTAAAATAGGGCTCTGCTAATCTCACAGTCAAGGTTTCCCAACTGGTTCGATGGTGAAAGGAGATTGTATCACAAGGCGGGTGGTAACCTAGCATCAGCACCAAATCACTCTCATCATCCTGCAAGGTCTCCTTATTCATTTACCCTTAACAAACTGTTTACTGGTAAATAAAGAGCTTCTGGCTGGTCCTGTGGGTCCCCTTCCCCATTTGACATAATGATGAATTGAATTCTTGCCTGCAGGATCAGGCTGTGTCTTTCTCTGCATCTTGCTAAATACAGTATTCTCACATTACTGGGAGGGGCGGGCCGATCCCTGATACTGAGGGTGAAGCTCGCTGCCCTGCCCTGAGGTTGAATCCAGCTTTTCCCTCCTTATCCCTAGAGGTGGAGCACAGTCTGGTGTCCAGAGCGAGAGGTCAGGAAAACCAGTCCCGATGATGTTCCCTTCATCCTTGCTTTGACTGGTAGCACTGAAAGCATCCCTTGTTAGCCTCTGCAGAAGAGAATTATCGATTTCTTACTTCCTACCTGCCTGCTGGGCAGGTTAGAATGGAAGAGATTGCATCTCTGCGGAGGAGGATGCTATTTGGATATGCAGTCTGTATTCATCACAGTGGGCAACAGAAAACAGTCAAGGTTCCTGGGACACCAAAAGGCCAGGAGAGCCCAGGAGACCAAACCATCTTGCTTATTCTCAGACTTCAGAGACTATGCCTGTCTCTCCAAAATAGCCATGTGTGACTGAGTGACTACTTGACACGTTTTTGTTTTTTTTTTTTTTACCAGTCTAAACTGGACACACACAGCAGCAACAGCAGCAAATGATTGCTAATCACCACGTGCCTATAAAGTATTAGCACTGTAAGCTTAATTTCTACTCAAGACCACGTTCACCTGCACTCTGGGTCTTCCAGGTCCTAAGAACGCTGGAACTCCAAAGGATTTCCCTGATTAATTTCAGAGGACCTCAGCCCTGCAAATCACACAGAGGCTGTTGCTTACAGAAGGACACAGTGTACTCTGTGTCTTTCGCTGCACTCCCCTCCGCCCACCCCAAGGCACCATCCCAAACCTAGTGCTGGCCTGTCGTCTCAGCATCTCCCACTAGGGGGAGCCCCTGGAGGGCAGCTGGGGCTGAGCAATTTGGGAAGCGCTGAAGTTTTCTGCTCCTGTCCTGTACTGGTTTTCACTAACCCAACTGTGAGATTTCTTTGTTGCAATGTTGGGGTCTGAGATACCACTGCTGGAGGCTGGAGGCTGGAGGAAAGAGACATAGCCGAGACCATCTCTTAGTGTGTGTTGTTATTTACTAGCGCTGTGAACTAAGGAAGCGAAGTAACAAAGAGCCCGAAGACTGCACAGCTCCAGCTTGTAGGCCTTGAAGACAGTCTGGAGTTCTCAGGCAGACAGAAAGAAGACATCAGAAGGACAACCTGGGGTGCCTGTGGCTGCTGAGTACAGGTGAGAGCCAGAGGGAGGGTGGCCATGGGGCTCATGGGTAAAGAGGCACAGGAGCCCCCTGACATGGGAAAATGCACAGATCACAATGAGAGTGGCTAGCAGAGGTTAAGGGGGAAAGCACTGACTGGGAACATTCCCCCTCCCCGGGAAGGGGGAAGGAAGGGGGGCAAGGGGTAAGCTTGCAGAAAGGAGCACAAAAGAAAGAAACAAGGTTGTGCTATGAGAGAGGCAGAGCTGGAGAATAGAATCTAAATAGAGTCTGAAGTTGGTTCCAGCTAGGCTGCTTAAGAAACTTGGCAAGAAGCAAGTTGCGGGGAGATTGGCACCGAATGCCCAGTTGCATAAGGAAGTTCAGTGTGAGCAGATGTGGCTCACCATCAATGGATCTAATCACTTCAGTTGTGTGTCACAGAGCCACACCTACTCCTACTTTGACCTAAACTGGAAGGAATTCTGGTCCGCAGGCTTTTCCGGGTTCTTTCACTTTGAACCAACGCTTCCCACTTTCCCTTTCTTCCTTTGGATCTTCCATAACCCCTCTAGGGAGCGGACTAACAGTCAGAAATTCTGTGTTCTGGTCTAGAACTTGCCATTTATCAGTGGGATTAGCTTAAGCAAGGAAACCCCCGAGTTTCCCTTTCCTTTGTCTAAAAAAGGGAGATAATAATATATTACTGACAAGCCTTACAGGGTTGTTCCAAAGATTGAATAAGTAAGAGGATGTAAAGAAATGCTCTTAATAGATTATAATTGCTAGCTAAATAAAAGTTGGCATTAATAATAATTAATCAGTTAATAGAGCCTTGCTACTCAGCAGGGAGTTTGCTGAGTCTGGGAGAGCGCGGAATGCATGTAAATCTACACCCACACCCCATTCTCCCACTCGTGGACAATTCGTACAAGCAGCTCCCCAGACTTTTAGAACGAATCTCTTTGATAAATGGGACACTTCGTGTTCGCTCCTTTCTTTGACAGCATCAAATGTTCTTTTTCCAGCCTCAGTTTAGTTTCTCATGCAGATAAGTGATTGATGGTGTCTCCACGGTGCCTGGGGAAGTGAGATGTCTGTGTTCTGGACACAGGAGTCAATGTCATGTCTTGGGCATATGGTGGGACTATTTGGAAGAAGCAAATGACAGGCTGTGATAATAATAATTAGTCACCATCTCCCCTTTCTAGAACGTTCTTTCCAGGTCACTTGTGATTTTTTTTTTCACCAAAATGTGTCAGACATAAAGTTGGGTCTGTGCCTTGGATTGGGCTGGCAGAGGTTGTCCATGAGAGTGTTAGCTGGCTTTGACACCTGTAGCCATATTCTTTCTGCCTCTCCTTCGCTGTGAGCAGTAGTGTGGCAAATGGGGGAGGCAGTGTAGACCATTTGTGAAGTGTTTGCTATCTCTCCTTCCTCTGTCGCCTGGACTTCTCCCAACTCTTCCTCCATGTATCTAAACATACATTGAAGAGCACCGTTGACCAGCAGATATCAACAGTTCATGACTTGACAAGCTCTCATCATGATGCTGCCACCGTGTTTCCACTAATGATTGCCCCACACCTCCAAATTATTTTAAACTTTTGTCCCAGGTGCTAACGAAAGGAAGCTTTCTCCCACTTCTTTTTATCTGCATCAATGAAATGATGGAGCAAATATTTAGAAAGATGCTTATTTTAAGGCACCTACCTACTCACCTGCAGAAATATAATATCCTTTCCAAAGGCTGTATTTTCTAAAATCACCAAGCACACACACATGCACCCACATGTGTATACATATACAATCATATATGTGTATATGTGTACATATATACACATTCCTTCTCCTTCTAAACATGTTCATTCTGCACTTAATGAAAAGTATGCATAAATATTCACATAGCACAAAGTGCATACTTAATGGAGAGTAAGGGTATGAATTTCTTCTTCAGCAATTTGCCTGTTCTAGAGTCCAGAAGTGATCACAATTCACATGGATTAAAAAAAATCATGGATCAATTTCTGCTCTGTCCATAGTAATGAATATTGATATGTTGCCTCTTCTAGACAAACTGTCAGCAATTTCAGATGTTTTTAAATGAGTTTTTTTAAAAATACATTTGCAAAGTCAATTATTTTGAATCTCATCTGAGGCAATTAAAAAACATCCTGACATTTAAGGTGATATTTTTTCCCAAGTAAAATAATTATAAATAATACTAATTATGAACAAATCATTTAGTAACTGGCAGTCTAGTTCAACCTTTAGGTTAATAAACCAATCCATTAGAATTCATCTTGCTCAAAGGACCAATTTGTTTAAAAAATGTAGTGACCTTTTATCACAAGTGTGATTGATATTTTCTTTAACAATATCAGAACTGTCTTTCTCAGAGAACTGTGGTCCAGAGGAAGGTATAGAAAATTCAGGTAGTCTTACGTGTCTCCT